>NW_017307604.1:222328-286504 GCF_000935625.1 Nanorana parkeri
TCCGACTCCTCTTCCTCCACGGTTGCTGATGGGCCCGGCCTTCTCCGTAGCCGGGCCCGCCTCCTTCGTCACCGGGCCCCGCCTCCTCCCCTGCTGCCGACTACGGGGCTTCAGCCGCCAATGAAAGCCACCAGCAGAGGATCCCAGGCGGCCCGCACTGTGCCACGGGCCTCATAGCGGCCGCTTGGGTCGCTATGGTGATTGTTACGCTACTGATTTCCACTATGCTCAGGGCGCGCAAAGCGGTTTCTAGGAAGATTTACCATTGCACGTGGAGGGCCTATTTTGCCTGGTGTGAGGCTGGGGCCCTGTCCCCGCGTTTGTTCTCCATCATCAGAATTCTTGCGTTCTTGCAGCGCGGGGTGACTCACGGGCTGGCCTTGAGCACTGTGAAGGGTCAAATCTCTGCCTTGGCTGTGCTTTTCCAGCGCTCTTTTGCGTCTAATGCTCTGGTTCGCACTTTTGTTCAGGGAGTGACGCGCATTGCTCCCCATGTCCGCTCGCCTTTGGCACCGTGGGATCTGAATCTGGTGCTTTCGGTGTTGCAGGAATCTCCGTTTGAACCTCTTCGGGAGATTCCGCTTATGTCTTTGTCACAAAAAGTGGCCTTTTTGGTGGCCATCACTACCATTCGGCGGGTGTCGGAGTTGGCTGCCTTGTCCTGCAAGTCTCCATTGCTGGTTTTGCATAGGGACAAGGCGGTTCTCCGTCCTCGGCCGTCATTCCTGCCTAAGGTTGTGTCGGCATTCCATCTGAATGAGGACATTGTCTTACCTTCCCTGTGTCCGAAGCCAGTCCATAGGAAGGAGCGTGCGCTCCACTGTTTGGATGTGGTTCGCGCTCTCCGTGTTTATTTGAAAGCTACGGCTTCCTGGTAAGAGACCGGAAGGTGAGGAGGCTTCTCTTGCGGCTCGTGTCTCTCTACCCCTGGAAGTAGGGACAGGGAGCAGGCAGACAGCGAGGAGCACGAGTGCCGTGCAGGATGAGTCCAGAAGTCCTCTGAGCGGATGGTATCCAGGCAAAGAAGGGAGACTGAAGCCAGGTCAGGGGAGCCAAAAGTCAGAGCCAGCCGGGCAGCAGGGTACACAATCGAGAGGCAAAAGCAGAGTCCAGAAACAGGCCGAGGTCAGGGGCAGGCGGCAATCCAAATAGCAAGGTCCAAAAACAAGCTGGGTCACAGGAGGCAAGGCGGAGCCGCTGTGATATCAAGGCGGCTCCGCCGGGTTCTCAGTGTGTAATGACAGTTCAGCCACTCCTGGCTACCTAGTAACCAGGGGATGCTGAACTGTCATGAGAGCTTGTCGGTGCCGACTTTGATATCATCGCCGGCTCCGACAAGCTCTCATTGTAATGACAGCTGGTCCCGGCCAATAGAAAACAGTTGGGCGGAGCTAGCTGTCAATGTTAGCTCCGCCCAATCATTTTCTACTTTTTTCCTACTTTTTCTATTCTGCTCGGTACCACAGAGGTACCGAGCAGAATAGCTGAGCCGAATGCAGCTTGGCGGCATTCGACTATTCACTCACTGCTGTTCGGCGCCCTATGAGAATAGGCCGAACAGCAGCGAGTAGCCTGCCGGAGGTTCGGCTCAGCCGATCCAGATGTTGGATCGGCTGAGTCGAACTCCTTTTGCACTTCGGGTCGGCCGAACATTCTGAGCGTGTTCAGCCGACCCAAACCCAGCCGCAGCTGAAATCAGCTGTACATGCCTGAAGTGAATAGCCAAACAGTGTTCGGCTCAGTTAATCACACGGCTGCCTTTGGCAGCTTTGTGAATAACCCCCTGTGTCCCCAGTTATTTACAAACACTGGAGTGATCAGACGATCACTCCGGTGTTTGTGCTGCACAGAGGATCGGTAAATATCAATGATATTTATCGATCCTCCGTTTGGCCACGCACAGAGCCGCAGTCATCCGGAAACTGACAGGATGACAGCGGCTCCGTTCTCCTCACCGCTCAGCCACCCTGAAACTTGCGGCTTCTCCCTGCCAGCCAACGCTTGCTCCTCCGCCCCCTGTCCCCCCCCGCTCGAGTTTTTGTCTCAAGTGGGGGACAGCAGCGGCGATCCATGGAGTCACAGATCCCTGCCTGGAGCGGCTCCAGGCATAGATGAGAGGCCCCAGATGCCGGCAACTTTCCCCATGGATTTGATTTTCAACTGCTGCGTTGCTAGCGTTTGTAAAAGACCCCCCAAACCATATATTTTCTGAAAGCGCAGACCCAGTAGAATAAAAAGATGGTGCTACTAAGTAGGCCCTGCGATAATTGTGCAAATGTTTCTGAAATTAATATTAAACCGATAAAAATAAACAATTTAATTGATAAACACACTAAAATCTGTATCTGTGCACCAAAAAAAATATTTTCTGACTAAATCTAAAAGATACAACTGTATTGAGTTAATAAATAACAAATATTTGAAAATTTGAAATTGCGCCTTTTTGCGAAAAGGTATTAAAATGGCGGTACTCAAAACTGTAAATAAGCGACTTATGTTAAAAAATTGTTTTTACGCTGCGTTTGTGTTGTGATAAAATGATACAGGCATATATTTAAGTGCAACACAAAGATCACAAAGCATGGCAATGCGTCACAAAGCTTTGCCACAGTTTAATTTTTTTTTAAAGAAAAAAATGCATTTCAAAAATCATGCACTGTGATACGTTCTAACAACGCACTGCAGCGCATGTGCATGGCGTACACCTCAATATGTGCATGTTATTACAGAGACCATCAATAGTATAGAATCAAGGATGATAACAACCCCCGAAATCAAGCATGAATAACACATGTCATATAAAGCAATATTTGAATTAGGGGTATGGAGGACCAGAGCTACAAGACAAGGCTACTAAATTTAAACATGTTCACATTAGAGGTGAGGAGATTAAGGGGGGATATGATTTCCATGTACAAGATGTTCAATGGTGGTAGCAACATTAGCGATAAACTGTTTAAAATTAACTCCATTACAAAAACTAGAGGCCATCACCTAAAATTGGTGGAAAAAAAATTCCAGCACAAGGGGTGAAGGGGGTTCTTCACAGTAAGATCAGTTAGGGTCTGGAACTCACTGCCACAGGCGGTGATTTCAGCAAATAATGTGGAATTGTTCAAGAAACTTTTGGACGATTTCTTAAGGGACCCTAATATACAGGGGTACAGGTACCCCTAGAATGAGATCCTAATAGGTTGGACTTGATGGACTAATGTCTTTATTCAACCTCAAATACTATGTAACTATGTAACTCCTGGAGGAAACCGGAACCAATGTAGATCAGAAGAAGAGGGAAAAGCAAAGAAAAGAAGAGAAGTAGGTGGATGGGAGGGTATGTAAGGATAAAGAATAAAGAAAAGAGAAGAGTGGTGTGATCGTAAGCATATTCCCAAGGGGATGTGTGTGGCCGGATGCAGTGTGGTTGAAGGGGACATAGCGAGTCGTCAAAAGGAAGAACGTGGAATGTCAAAGCACAAAAGCAGGCATATACCTCAATTAGTATTGCAGGAACGGTCAACCACGACTAGAGGTGTTCTGTATGTGTACATCAGTACCGTCGGGTGAGATGTCAGGTCTCAGAAAACATCAAGAGGCCCGAGGGAGCCATCTATCTTGGCCATGAGGTACCAGCGGGTGTGTTGGAAAGTAGCCATTATGTCTTTAAGTTGGTCGTGTGACAGTTCAGCTACTAAGTATTTAGACCAAGTGGAAAAGAATTTTCCTGTGCGTGTTTGGTTAAACTTGGTGTCCAATTTATCAATAAGCATGATTCGAAAGAGAATGTCACGTATATCTGACATGGGATGGGGTGGTGGCATGAAGCCAATTTCTCAGGATGGCTTTTTTAGTCGCCAGGATACAAAAATTTTCCCAGTTTGATATGTTAGGGTCCGCTACATGCAAAAGACACAGAGCAGGCTGTGGATCCCTATTCCCATGAGAAATGGAATTCATATAGGTCAACAACTGAGACCACAGTGATTGGATAGAGGGGCATCCCCAGAGTAGGTGGTTAAGGTCTGGGCGATGAGTTGCACACTTAGGACAATTGGTTAGCCAATCAGTTGCTGAAGGCGAGGGAACAAAGTTGAAAGCATAATACGCTCTATGAATTATTTTAAATTGGAGTTCTCTCCACGACTCACAGACTACCGTCTTGCATACATTCCTCCATCCTTGGAGGAGGGTATCGTATGTATCTTCCAAGCTGAGACCCAATAAGGAGGCCCATGGGCGGACAAAGGTTGGGAAAGGTGGGCTTGTATCTTGTCTACCGTGATCCCGTATGGTCAATTGAATATCGGACAGGGACATTCTGGATGAAGGAGAGGCCATTAACCGGTTAATATGTGCATGTTATGTGGAGGGAGGGAGGGGTTGTGCTTTTTTTTTATTAGTTTTTTTGTACACATTTTTTTAAAAATTTTATTTTTTTTATTTTAATTTTTTTTTACATTTTCTATTTATTTTTTAATAATTTTTTATTTTTATTTTTTTACTGTTGGGGGGGGCTGTGGTGAAATATCTGACCCCTGACATTTCCCTTTTGAAATAGAAAAAGAAATTGAGGACATAGAGTCCTCAATTTATTTTTCTGCAGCCCCAGCACTCAATGAATGGGAAGCACTCAGTTTTTGAGGCTTCCCATTCATTCAGAAACTGATAGCAAAATATTTACTATCACCAGTTTATGAATGGGGAGGAGCCTCTGTAGTGAGTGCTACTCCCCATTCATAAATTCTTGAATCAACAGGAAGTTATGTAAATCACAGCCTGTTCATTCATAACTGGGGACACATAGTACTATGTGTCCCCAGTTATTTACAAACACCGGAGTGATCAGATGATCACTCCGGGGGTTTGCTCTGCACAGAGGGATCGTTAAATAGCACTGCTATTTAACAATCCCCCGCTTCGCCACGCTACAGAGCCGCTGTCATCCGAAAACTCATAGGATGACAGCGGCTCCAATCAGAACACCGCTCGGCCATCCTGGATTGCGGCCAGCCGCCGCTCGCCCCCCGCCGGCCAATTTCCATCGGATCCCCGCTGCCACCGACCCTACAAGTGGGAGTCTCTCATCCCTGCATGGAGCAGCATGGCAGGGATGAGAGACTCTAGATGACGGCGGCGGGGTGGGGGCGCCCGGTATTTTCGTTAATAGCGGTCATCAGCGGCTTGTGAGCCGCTGATGACAACTATTAATTTGAAGTAGACAGTCCGGGGAACAGTTCTTGTAAGAGGGAACACTGTCTTTATATAATTACATGCGGATTGCTGCTTACATATGCAGACGCAGGATACATGTGTCCACCAACAGTAATCTAGTCCAAACCACATCTGTGCCACATACATGATACATACATACATGTGGATTGTTTCTTTCATAGGTGAACGCAGGATACATGCATACATCGACAGTGATCTAGTCCATCCACATGTAATTGTGTCACAATTACATTTGGAATGCCTCTTTCATAGGTGAACTCAGGACACATGCGTCCACCAACAGTGATCTAGTCCATCCGCATGTAATCATGTCACATACAATTACTTGTGAATTGCCTCTTTCATAGGTGAACGCAGGATACATGCATCCACCCAGAGTGATGTAGTCTATCCGCATGTAATTGTGTCACATACAATTACATGTGGATTGCCTCTTTCATAGGTGAACACAGAAAACACCAGAGTGCAAGCAGAACAGGAGGGGGCAGGCAATGTAAAATGCTGCAGAACCTTGACAAAAGCTGCAGCTGATTGATCTTTCCCGTGATCTTGCTTTGAGATCGGTGGATGGGTGTTTCTTCTCTCCTGCTCCATTAAGCTGGCCATACTCCTGACTGGTGAGGAAGCCTGTCAATCATCCAATCAGCCAATCAGCGGGATCAGAGATCAGAATGGAGCAGATGACTAGGCTGTGACATCTGCTCCATTCTGACCTCTTCTCCCGCTGATTGGCCGATTGGATGATGACAGGCTTCCTCACCAGTCACTCCTGACTGGTGAGGAAGCCTGTCAATCATCCAATCGGCCAATCAGCGGGAGAAGAGGTCAGAATGGAGCAGATGACTGAGGACTTGGAGGAGGAGTTTGCGGCCATCTTGCTTCATTGAAGACGCGCTGGAGGTCCTGTGTGTGGCGGATTCAGGTCCCTGAAGATGGCGGAGGTACTAGTTTTTTGTATCTGAGTATTTGCACGAGTACTCATGCTTGTATCGGTATCGGTGTATCCCTAGTAATGACTCACCACCCGGCTTCCTATTGGGATAGGCATCGGGAGCATTTGGGCGAGTACGAGTTCTTGCCCAAATACTCGTTATCAGTACCAATACTAGTATCCTTAATATTTAACATTTCAAAGTAAAGCTGTCACAAACCTAGACTGTTTAGACTGATCATATGATGTGTACAAAATGTAGTAGAGAAGGTTACCGTCATATATACAGCTATGAGGCTTTAGGAACCAAAATGCTTAGCCACACTCGCATACCAGAAGTATACTGCTGTTTTTCAGGAAGAATTCAACTGTTCATCCTGTTTCCATAGTGTGACTTGAGGCTGGACCAAACCCAGACTTTTTCCAAGGGAAATCGACTTTTATTTAACACTTTAGCTGCCTGTATGTGTGGATCTTCTAAATGTTTTGACACAATTTTAAGTTTAAAATTACCTAGGTTAAGACTTTCCATATCTGTTTTTTTTTTTAATTTAGTGGAATTCCAACTGTCCCTGGCACAGTGATCCTGAAGAAAGACTCACAGAATGTTATTGGGATTAGCATAGGCGGAGGAGCCCAGCACTGTCCTTGCCTTTACATTGTGCAGGTAAGTATGTTGCATTTTATCAACCTGAGAATTTGTTTTACTTTTAATATTGACTTATTCATGTTTTTGTTTATATATTCATGCTACAGGTTTAATTAGTGTGCCCTTTGAGTAGAAAACATCCTCCTTTCTTGTCTTGTTTAAATTTTTCTTTATACTCCAAATCAGTATTTTTTTTAAATATTCAATTTTTATTGAAGCACAAGTTTTTAAGTGCAAATCAAGTACAATATCAGGTGCAGTCAGCAAGTGATAAGGTAATACACAAAAATCTACTTATCTTCGTACTGAATAAGGTACACTACTTGCGCAACTGCACCATGGAAAGACGAGAATTAAGAAAACAACCGGAACAGAAAAAAGATAGAAACTATAATAAAAATTTACAAGTCAGCATCTATCATGTAGTGCATACTAACTATTATAGCCAGGAGTGCCAGAAGGGTAAACATTCAGCGAACCAAATTTAAGTATTGGGGGGTGGCTCTGAAGGCAGTCCAGGGGGACCATGTGGCGTTGAACAAGGTCGTGCGGTCCTATCTAGCCAGTGTAAGTTCCTCCATTAGACATAAATAGTCCACTTCATGTACCCATTCTGTCGTTGACGGTATTGCGGGGGAGTTCCAGTGTTTTGGGATGAGGAACTTTACAGCGTTTAGTAAGTGTGGCATCAGGGATTTCCTGTACGTTGCAGGTGGCTTGTCCAATAAGTGTAGTAAACAAGTCTAAGGATCAGTAGGAGTAGATTGACCAGATATAGAGGCGATGAGGTGAGTGACTTGATGCCAGAAGGGTTTGATCTTAGGACAGAACCACCAGATGTGACCATGGGTGCCTGTGAGACCGCATCCCCTCCAGCAATCTGAAGAGTGGGACAGGTGTATTGCGTGAAGACGGTCTGGTGTATAATACCAGCGTGCGAGCAGTTTGAATGAGGATTCCACCACATGAGTGCTGATGGGGGATGAAGAATTGAGACTGAGTAATTATTTTTTCTGAGTTTCAGTCAAGGTATTGCCAAGTTCCGTTTCCCAGAGCGAAATATACAATGGTTCCTGGAGTGTCCAGGTAGAAAGCAAGATTTTATAGATTTGTGACAGCCCATGGGATGGAGGGGAGGTTTGGGACAAAAGGACTTCCAGAGGATGTAGGTCATTTAGTGGTCTGTGCTGCTAGGGGAGAGAGGAGACTAAGTGGTGTAGTTGGCGATACCGCCAGTTATCAAGAGGTCTAGTGCCAAACCTTTGTGGTGATATCGGTATGTTGCGCTCGGTTGGCTGTGAATCAAAGGTAAACTCTACAAATATGTGAGTGAAAAATCACCTCCTGTTTCATATGCCAAATCCAATTACGAAGTTATAAATGTTTTTAACTGTGCAAAAAACTGTGAATCACAATATACTTCTCACCATTAGATCTGCTATTAATCCACTAATAAACATAAATGTGCAGTTCCTTGTGTCTCCTTATTCATTCTAACTTATACATAGTAACATTGTGTTTCTTTATGCATATACTACAATGTGAAAACCACACTGAAAACAAAGTTTCTATCTCTAAAGCGACATCATTATAATGTTACTTTTGCAACAACATGTCCATTTGTGTATCTAATGATTATTTTAAGAAAGGAGAGATGGACCTACTTTTCTTCCTTTGAGGACATCACATGTATAAAGAATCCTTCCCAGTTGAGATCCTGATAAACAGTCACTGGGTCCCGAACAAAAACAATCTCTAGGTGCTCGGCTGCCTTCTCAGTCCCTCATGGATGTGTCGGCCGGGCACAGCTCTCTCCTTCTACCTTCGATCAAATCTCCTTATGCTGTTAGAACGGCGGTGTCCCTTACAATATCTCGGAGGAGAAGGATGGAACGAAGGGGAAGCAAGGGAGCCGCCTGAGTGCAGTATTAAGACACACATAGACATACACTTACAAGATTGTAGATTCAAAATCACATATAAATGAATGAATCAAGTCCTCAGATGTAAGGGTCTAAGGCATGTTTCTCCCTTGACACGTTTCGTCGATAGACTTTATCAAAAGGGATTGTGCCAAACCTGTTTTGCATGTGTTGCAAAGTAAGAAGACCAGAGTCTTGTAGGACCTCATTTAGTTTAAGAGTTCTAGTTGCAGACCAGGAGCGAAAGCCAATGTCTGCGCATCCAGGGGGAAAGAATGAATGACCCAGTAGGGGTAGTAGAGGAGAGTTATAGGAACCAAGTAATTGAGGATACAGTTTAGCCCAAATGTTTAGAGTGGACCGAGTCAGAGGGGAGTTGGAGCTCCAAAGCTCCCTATATGCCGGTGGGATCCAGCAGATCGTCGATAAGGGTTGACCAGATAAGGAAGATTCTAATTCACCCTTAAGGGGTGATAAGGGTTGACCAGATAAGGAAGATTCTAATTCAACCCACCGTTTACCCCCCATCCGATAGGTCCTGTCCAAAACTCTAATAATGGCAACAGCATAATAGTATAAAGTGAAGTCTGGGAGGGCCAGATCTCAATCTCGTTTGTTCCTGATAATCTGGCGAGAGATCCTAGCCCTGGAGTGATTCCAAACATACTGATCAACCACTCTACGCATGGTCCTAAGATAGTAGGCTGGGAGGAGGATAGGGATTGTTTGCAGCATATACTGCACCCTCGGCAGTATATTTATTTTGATGGCATTGATCCTACCCGTCAAAGTGAGGTAGGGCCGGTCGTTAGTCCACCTAGATAGGTCAAGTTTTATATTATTCAGTAGGGGGATATAGTTACACCGTATTAAGTCCGAGAAATTGGGAGTCAAGAATATGCCTAAATATTTCAGTTTAAAGGGCTTTCAAATGAACGGGAGGGAGTGCTGTAGGTTTTGGCTTTCCGAGGGAGAGGCCGTGAGGTTCAATAGTTCAGATTTGTGGAGATTAATTTTAAAGTTTTATACTAGGCCGAATTGTTCAAATTCCTTTAGGAGGTTAGGGAAAGTTATTCTGGACTGTCGTACAAAAAAGAGGATGTCATCGGCGTAGGCCGCTAGTTTATGTTCATATCCTTGCCCTTCAATTCCCCTAATGTTCGCATTGTTTCTGATAGAGCTGAGTAGAGGTTCCAGAGAGAGGGCGAATAGGAGAGGTGACAAGGGGCATTCTTGACCGGTGCCGTTGTGGAGTTCAAAGGTGGGGGACAAAGTGCCATTTACCTTAATTTGTGCCATGGGGTGGCAGTAGAGTGACCTAACTGAGTGCAACATTCTAGGCCCTAGCCCAATGTGTTCAAGCCTGTCTACTCAGAAGTCCCAGTCGACTCTATCAGATGCTTTTTCAGCGTTTGTGGAGAGGAGCATGGTCGATAGAGGTGAGGAGGAAGCGTGATTAATCAGCATCAATGCCGTTGTGTGTTATCCCTGGCCTCCCTACCCGGCATGAATCCAGTCTGGTTAGATGATATAAGTTGGGGTAGCAATGGCGGCAGTTGGTTGGCCAAGACCTTAGCATATCATTGGAGGTCTGTGTTTAGCAGAGATAAGGGTCTGTAGCTGCCGCACACAGATGGATCCTTGTCGGGTTTAGGGGAGACCGATATTTGAGCGTGCAATGTGGCTGGGTCCGGGGAGCACCTGTGGGGAAAGTTTTAAGGTTTGTGCAGAGTTGGGGTACGAGGAGAGGCTGGAAAATTTTATAATATTTGAGCGGAAACCCATACGGGCCAGGGCTCTTCCCCATCGGAGAGGAGGCTATAGCAGTATTGATTTCAACTTCAGAGATTGGGGCTTCCAGTGTTGTCAGGTCAGTCTGGTCAATTTAGGGGAAGGGGAGGTTAGCAAAGTAAGAGCGAATGAGGTCCTCTTGCCGCTTTTTGTGCATCACAGAGGGGTTGGGTCTAGCATTGTATAGGTCGGCGTAAAATTCCTGAAAGGATTGGACTATTTCCCTAGTGGAGAATATTAGGGTGGCCGTCTTGGTCTTAATTTTGGGGATGAAGCCGGCGTTTTGACGAGTGCGTAGGAGACGGGCCAGGTGTCTGCCAGTTTTGCTGCCAAATTTGTAATTGTGTTGGGATAGATGGTTCAGAGAGCCTGTGTACTTTGTATGTAGGACCTGGCGCAACTCCTCACTGGCTTCTGTAGGTTCCTGGAGAAGGGCGTCTGCCAGGGTCTGTTTATGTGTTCGTTCTAGTGTAGTGATCTTATGGATCAACTCAGCAATTTTATAAGTGCGCTCCTTTTTCTTACGTGAGCCATGTGCTCTCCTCTAAGCGAGAGTATGTTGGGCCTTTAGGGAGTGTTCGAGGGTGCGGAACATGTCCGCCAGATCGTGCTTGGTGGGGAGTGTGCGCACCAGTTTGTGTATCGGGACAGTTTGCTGGGACTCCCGGTCATCGCCCGACTCCGAGCATAGGTAGGGTGACTCAGGGTCCGGGCCGTGCGGAGACGAGTGTGGGGAGGATACGGCCTGTGAGCTAGATGAGGCCGCACCACGTGGAGTGGCCGGACCTGGCCGATCCGTCACCAGGTACTTTTATACCGGCGGACGGGGTTTTAGAGGCTTCCGGGCGTGTAGTCTTCTTAACCATGCTGCGGGTGAGGAGTACAGAGTTCGTCCGAGTTCGGGATGTAAAAAAAGCGGGCAACTTGGTCGGAGCTCCAGCTAAGCACGTTTGACCGCCGCCAAGTCCAGGACATGCTCCCCACTCCAAATTAGTTTTTTTTGTGAGGATTTACTTCAAATGAAAACTTCAAGAACTCAACCTGCGTTTAAGGGCTTTTCCACAGACTTAACATTTTTTAACAGACTTAAATTTCTAGTCCCACCATAAAAACTACCTAATGAACCAAACTTTACTTCAGTAAAGCTATCTCATAAAGAAAATTCAAACTACATATTATGCTCAGGAGTGTTTTAAAGGCTCTATGCAACTGATCAAGTGCAGGTGGTTCCAGCAAGTGTCTGGGCATTCTGTTGGAAACCAGGCAAGTCTTGCTTTCTCTCCCAGAGGTGAGGGTTTTGAGAGAAGAAATTAGCATCTGTGAAAGTGGAGTGCACATAGTCACATTTTGTCAGATCCAGCTGTTGTGGGGTCCCCAGATGGCTAATGGTGTCATACCACAAGTGAAGGGTGTAAAGATTTAAACCCTGGTCCAGAGACCATATCATGGATGCAATGGATGTGCAGTCTCCTTATGCTTTGATTTAAGCTTTCCCTCCCCTCAAGTTGATTTTGTGATGGAGGGAATTAACACTATTCTGGTGGTACTGGACTGACCAAGAGGCTACTGGTACTCAGAGGTAGTATTCCTTTTAAGATACTCCCTGTCTTCAGCCAGACTGCCTTGACCTTCTTGTTCTCTAAGTTAATCGGCATTGATGAGGGCAAGCCCTCATCTCACGGCGTTCTTTCAATAGTGTGATGCCAGCTGACATATGTCAAACATCTACAGCTCCATTAGCTTTCAATCTAATTCTATCGGCATCGTGGATTTGTCGGCATATTCTTCCAAGGATTGTGTTCCTCCCTATCCTGACACTCTATATTCCACTAGAGCAGTGGAAAAGCAGCCTAAAACTTACGTACTGAGGTACAGAGTTTCAGATTAAATTTTGCTTACAAATGGCAAGCACTCATTGGTCAGCATGGTCACCTGATTGTGCTCCAAAGTGAGAAGTGCTTCTTAGCACTTCTCTATGTTAGCATGAAGCGCTTCTAATTGATTGGCACGGTTAGGTGACCGTGCTGACCAATGAATGTTCAGCATTTGCTAGCGAAATTTAAACAAACTCTGTACTTCAATACGGAGCTTCAGTTTGGGAGAAAACTGCAAAAGCCTGAGATTAAAATAGCTTACATAAAATATGCTTGAACGCACCATATGAAACACTTGTAAATAACAGGTTCTTTGTGGTTAATCCTACGTGTGTCCACACCCATCCGACATGTTTTATCGTCAGACTTCTTCAAAGGGTAATGTGCACACTGAGCTCATCACGCACTCCTCATCACGCATCACCTAACTGTAAATGATAGGAAAGTGACTATTCACTTTCCTAACATTTACAACTTGGTGAATCTATAGTGATTTATTGCAATTAGTCCTACTCTCAGATTGCCACTAGATGTCAGCAAAGAGCCTCCTCAGGTTGCCACTAGATGTCAGATGCCCCATATCTAATTAAAATAAATATTTTGCCATGTAAGGACTAAAAGTATATTATAAAACTATCTCAATATATTAAAATGATCTCAAAATAATAATAAAAATGCCCCAAATTATAATATCATAAGGAACTATATATACATATATCCTATCCCCATACTGTTCTAATCATTACAGTTCAAATCTAATTCCACATTCAAACCCTTTGACTGCATATTCTCTAATGTGTATGCACTTTGTTTAGTTTTGTTAAATCAACCTGTTAAGGTTGCACATTTCAATATTTGATTGCTCTATCAATTTCATAAAATATCAATTTCTTTGCATCTTTACTATGACATTTTAAAAAAATGTTTTAGATACACTATAGTCCTTTTTTGGTGTTCCTAATATGCCTTCTATTTCAAATTTGTAGTTGGACCTGGTAAGGAGGTATAATATATCATATAGTAAGCCTTCTTACCAGGCCCAACCACAAAGGCTAATCAGGGTGGGATTTTGGAGGCATTTAACCATACCAATTTAAAGAATAACTCCACCTTTAACCCACAGTCTTTCTTCAACCATTATATAGAAGTATGGTGGAATTGGATATGACATAATTCAAAATAAAACAAAGGATAACGAGTATATTAACCCCTTCATGACTTGTTTTTAACTTCTGTTCGTTAATGACTGATGCATTTTTTTACATTTTTGCTGTGTGATTCTTCTACGACAGTAATATACTTTCTTACTAAGTGCACCCACACATATATAAAGCCCTATCTGTCCTCTAACAAAAAATATAATATCACATGTGTGCCTAACACCTCACTTAGGACATATTAAATATTAAATTATGAGAGAAAAAAAAGCTTAAAAAAATGCATTCAAATAACTTAAAATGTGTTCTTTGGAAACACCTCACATCCCTAGGCTTTTAGAAACATTTCTGTACTTCCGCCTAAGGGCCGGTTCACACCACAAAGTCCGCGTTCCAGTGCGTTAGGCCTTTGGAACGCAAGCCGGCCGGCTTCCTGCCTTTTAATTGTAAGGGGTTAACCGTTATAATAATGATAGCAGGGCTCAAAATTTCCACTCGCCCCCTCGCAATTGGCGAGTGAAAATTGTGTGAGGGCAAGTGAAAATTCATCTGGGGAAGCGGTGCCGCCGGCAGGACCAGCGGGGGTGAAACTACCGATCGATCGTTTAGTTCTGTCTTCTGTGGCCGGAATGAAGGGAAGACAGCCGCACTGATTATGCTTCTCTGCGGCCGCTGCAGCTACAGAGCGGCCGAGGAGAAGAATCAGTTCAGCTGTCTTCCCTTCAGTCCGGCCACCTGCAGTTTCCTCCGCCCCCCTCAGCTTTCATAGGCTGGGAGGAAGACTGCAGCTGCTATTTGCTGGCTGGAAGATTTTGCAGCACGGGACCTGGAAGAGGCAGGGGCCCATCAGCGACCGTGGAGGAAGAGGAGGCAGACAGGTGAGTGTGACCAGCCCACCATAGAGAGTGTATGGTGGGCTCTGTATGGTCACTCTCAGGTGGGCTGTGTGGGATCTCAAGTGGGCTCTGCAAGGGGTGTAACTAGAAATCGCCGTCCCCATATAAAATTTTGCTATGGGGCCCTGTGATTTCTAGTTATGCCCCTGGCTATGTGCATTGTAAGTCCCTGTTCTTTCTGCCGTACAAGGCTGATCTCTGCGCGTTACATTACTGACCTCTGTACTGTGCCTTACATTAGTGACTTTTGTATTGTGCGTTACATTACTGACCCTCTGTACTGTGCATTCTATTACTGAGTTCTGTACATTACCGACTTCTGTACTGTGTGTTACATTACTGACCTCTGTACTGCTGATCTCTGTACTTTGCGTCACAACGCTGACCTGGCGGAGTTAAGGCCAGGGTAGGGGGTTAGGTGGGGCAACTGGTGGCGAGTAACTCTAACTCTTAAGGCCTGGCTAGTAGCTCATTTTTGAGTCCTGATGATAGTATAAAAATATATTTAAATATATAGTTTTTAGTTTGAAAAAAATGTTTAAATTTTTTTCTTCACTTTCCACTATATTTTTACACATTTTTTACACTTTTATTTGTTTTTAATTAGCTCAAGCAGTCATTGTGTATGAATCTCACTATGACTGCTTGATAAACTTAAAAAGCAGCCAATAATAACCTTATGTCATAGCATGTCAGCACACAGCATGAATCCGATCCAGTTCTAGGTGGTCAACCAGTACATCTGGAGCAAGATCCTGAAAGAAGGCCAATGCAGTGCCCTTTAGATAGGTAATCAAATCTGAGAGGCCCCGGATACGCATGTTGCGCCTACGCGCTCTATTCTTCTTATCCTATTTAGCATTAAGAAGTTCCATTTCCTCTATCAGGGACTCCATGTCCCGTTCATGACCATCCAAAACAGTCCCCACGTCCTCCATGTGATGCTCCAAATAATTTGTTCTATGGCCTATGTCTCGCATTTCAACTAGCAGATCTGAGGATAGCTTACGAGAGGCCGAGGATACTTCCTCACGGATGATGCCCCTTAACTTATCAGATTAGTGAGTCTCCTTATGCTTAAGCTGGCCATACACTTATAGATTATCTGCAGATTTTCTATGATCAGATTGAAAAAGTGCAACAGATTCCTCCATCTATGCTAAGCTGTGTGGATGGAGGAATCTCCTACGGAGCCAAGCTTCGGTATCTTGCTGGTCGGCCCAGCTATCTCTCAAAATACATAAACAATGCCTGCATCCAGATTGTTCAGGTATTTTGACAGCCAGTGGGGCCAACTACCTAGCTACTGAAGCTCAGCTCAGTGGGAGATTCCTCCATCCACACAGTTCAGCGTAGATGGAGGAATCTGTTGCACGTTTTCCATCTGACCGTAGAAAATCTACAAATAATATTTAGGTGTATGGCCAGCTTTATCAGGTGACTGGAGGTTCTAGGGAAACTGGGACCAGCTATCATCTTGCACTGCTGGATAGTCAGGTGCCGAGTGTCCTAATCAGACATCTGAGGAGGGGGTCGGGTGCCATCTTAGAGGGCTGTGGTGCTGCCTCCGAGACCCGGTCCGTTCAATGGAGTTGTTTAACCCTCTCCGACTTCCCTAAAGTAGCGTGGCGGATGCCCAGGTAACACAGCAGCTCAGGGGGGAATAAATAGCCTCTGGACACTGGGATTATGCTAGTTGCTGGGAGAAGTTTGCCCTGGTGGAGCGAAACGATCCTAGAATGCGTCTCCGTCACACATTTTTGGTATAACAAAGACTTTTATTTACAATTGACTTTTATTTACAATTGAAAGGTGTGACTATGGGGCGAAGTTTGCACCCAGTATGGCCAATCTATTTATGTCCAGATGGGAGCAGGAAGAAATATTTGTCAGAAAGTGGGAGGGGCTAGTTTTCTGGCGAAGATTCATACACGACATCTTGTTAATTTGGAGAGGAGACGAGGAATCTTTGAATTTATTTATGGATAGTATTGACGCTAAAAATATGGTATTAGATTTACAATTTGTTTAAAAAAAAGATGTAATACAATTTCTTGACCTGTATACTTTTAAATGGGAGGGAAGCATATGCACAAGGACCTATTTTAAACCAACCTATAGAAATGGCTATATCCCTGTGGGAATTTGCCACCACCCAAAGTGGATTACAAATATACCTAAGGTTTACCTTACTCGGATAAAATAAATTGTACCTTGGATAGAGCAATCCTGTTTAATAGAAAAGAGGTTCCAGGAAAAAGGTTAAAAAGGCAAGTTATTGGAGAGGGTTAAAAGAAAAGTAGGAATTGCAAACAGAGATAAATTGTTAGAACCCTGAGAAAAAAAGGAGTTTTCATTTTCCATTACAGATTGTACAGCTCAATACCATGACTGGAGAAGATTGAATATAAGTTTTGGGGGATCTTAAAAATGGACAAAATCTTAGGACCCTTTATCCATAAAAAAACTGGTGCAGAATGTGGTAGACCCAGCAAAGAAATTAAGTAATATTTTTGAGGGTGTAGAATTGTTTGCCCCTGCAAAAGATGTTTAGGGTGTAGAATAATAGTCATTAACCCCTTCGTGACGGGAGACATACATACCACCACAAAGTGCCCAAATGACTGGCCACGTACACTGTACATGACCAGTTGTTTGTGGCTTGAACGCCAAGCACGGTGAGCGATGTATTCTATTAATTAATACAAAGCCTGTCGTGATTGGCTCAGCGCAGTATACTGTATGTAGCCGAAGCTACCGTGCATACAGTATTACCGCACATCCAGCGGGCTGACAGATTAGCCTCCCTGGCGGTCTGATTATTTAATTTTTTCATTTTTTGTTCTATTTTTTTTTAACGTTTAAAATTGTCGCTGGTTCTGCCCCCCTGCGACGCGGACGCTCGCAAGGGAGCAAGACGGAGGACACAGCGGCGATCGTGGACAAGGTAAGAGACTGTAATCTCGAGTGTGGCTTGGGGTTACCGCTTATGGTACTGAAAATTAACCCCGAGCCACACGGGAATAACGCCATGGAGGTTAGTGGGTGTATTTAAACATTAGTCTTATATGACGAGTATAGCTCAAAACCTATGTTTTAACAAAAAAATTAGGGGGTCGTCTTATACGCCCAGTTGCCTTATTCGGCTGCAAATACGGTATCTACTGCTAGCAAGCAGTAGATATATTCAAAAAGTGTTTTTTTTAAAAGCGGTTTAGACTTACCTGTGTCTTCCCCGCGTGCTTCCGTCCGAAAATCTGAAAATTATCGGGTGACCGCAAAGCATCTTGGGGTGGGCGCATGCGCAGTTAAGGTTTTCGGCCAGGAGACAAGGAGAGACCAACAAGGACAGAGAAGTCGGCACTGGATCGGAGACTCGCAGCAGCACTGGAGGGACAGAAGAAAACGACAGGAAAGCAGAAGAATTTCAGATTAAAAAACATAATTTAAGGTAAGTGCTTTAATTAACATTGGGGAGGGGAAAATATTTTTGAGTTTAACCGCTTGCCGTCCGCCCGTTGTGAAAAAACGAACAGACGGCAGGCTCACACGTTCGGATTGCCGTCATCGGATAGCATTTTTTTCCTGCTCGCCCGTTCTTTACAGCCGTTACCGGCTGTTTCACATACAACCGATCAGCGGCTCTATAGCTGCCGATCGTTTGTATGTTTGACCGCATCCCCCACCCCCCCTTCCGACCCGTTGAGTGCTGCAGCCGCCGCCTGGAGCGGCCCACCTCCTGACCCCTCACCTTCAATCCCGGGATCCGCTATCCCATCTGCGGCCCAGGAGGGCGTCAGGAGGTAAGATAGGAGGGAGATCAGCATCTTCCTCCTTGCTGACCTCCCTCCATGCTGTGAATGCGGAAGTGATGTGTAATACATCACTTCCGCATTCACCTATCAGTCCTCTGGCTGCTATAGCCAGAGAAAAGAAGTTGATGCAGCAGATCTGTGCTTCATCAGCTTCTTTTGGGGTCCCCAGGTGACAGGGGTCCTAGAGACCCCTAATGTCTCCATAAAGAGGACTTGTCAGTGTGCCTTTGCTATTATATAGGGGGATTGTTAGCTGAGCTGCAGATTTGTTTGTCACCCTAAGGGGTTAATTTTTCTTTTAACCCCATCATGACAGTGATGTTCAAAGTATGTAGCTGTCAGTAAGTGTGACACTTGGTGACAGTGACATTGTATGCCAAGTGACCACTTTTAACTTTAGCTTTTAGAGAAAAAAGATTAAAATGTTAGGTTTTAGTTTTAGGCCGAGTAGTACAGAAACATTTCTAAAATCCTAGGGATTAGGTTTTAACAAATAAAGGACACATAAATGAATGTATTTACTGCATTTTTTTTTTTAGCTGTGCTGTTTTTGTAAAAAAAATACTACAAATCAAAACAGGAGAAAAAGTATTTTCTTTACGTTTTTTTTTCTTTTTAAAAATATTTGATTTGTCATAAGTGAGGCGTTAGGTACACATATGTGATATAAATATATAGCACTATCTGTCCTCTAAAAAACAATATATAATATGTGTGGGTGCACTTTGTAAGAAAGTATATTGCGTGACGTGGAAGAATCACACAGCACAAATTTCAAAAGTGCGTCGGTCATTTATGAACAGAAACTAAAAACAAGCTCAGTCATGAAGAGGCTAATGAAGGCAGGAAAAGATCCTATTTTAATTATAGGGTAAATGGAAGGCACTTTGAAATTAAATAATTTATATCATGTCATACTACCAATGTAACCCACGTATTGGAAAGCCCTTGTGGATACCAATACGTGGGGATGACTACCCGTCAATTAAGGATCAGAATAGGAGCATATTAAGAACATCAAGAAACGACTAGAAAGTTATAGGGGGACATTTATCAAATCTGGAGCAGTTGCCCATAGTAACCAATCAGCTTGTCTCTTCAGTTTGTTTAGTTAAGCTTTGAAAATGCAAAGCTGATTGGCTGCCATGGCAACTGCTCCAGATTTGATAAATGTCCCCCTATGACTTTCTAGTCGTTTCTTGATGTTCTTAATATGCTCCAGTTTTGATAAATTCTCAAAGTGTGTCCAAACATTTAAAACAATGTCATAATAAAGATCCAAAGAAATGTATATTTTATGAAATTGATAGGTGTAATATACTTATCTTTTCCGAGATCGGAGTAGAGCCCCGTCTTTCAGCCAATCAGGTCCTGCGGTTTCAACTGATCTCTTCCTCCTTAAGCCGCAAGGTTCAAACAGCCAGCGTCTATGTAATTTGTAAGATGTTGGATCCCTGTCTCACGCAGCCACCTCTCCTCCTCTAGAACAAATCGGCACCATTGGAGTCTCACCTTGTCTCCTCTCCTCTGTGGCATCCAGCATTCCTCTGAGACTCATCATGATCTAATCCCATTGCTGCTGCTTTGTGTGTGATCTCAGCAATCTCAACTCTGCAGCCATTTCCCAGTGTTAGCACTCTTGGTCATCCATCATGCAATCACACCCTCTGTGAACTGTATTATTCAACCCTGCAATCACATTCCTGTTTGTGTGCACTCTGATCATTATCTCTGCAAAGTTCAAACGTTCTGCGGCATTCATGTGTGTGCACTCTACATTATCATATTTGCAAGTTAAAATCTGCTGCTTCATTCCAGTGGTCCATAACCCTGCCTCCACACAGCACATTCCATGATTCCAGCAGAGTTCAACATTCCCAAAGAACTTACTGCACTTCCAGTGAGGTTTCAACCAACCGCAAGTACAATTCGTGTATATGACACATTCTCCAATAATAGGATTTCCTCCTTGAGACCTTCATTATAAAGACTATGATAATATGTCTGTTAACATTGAGAGACACACTTGCATTATAATTATATGAAGTAAAACAAACCTTGATTGACTAATAGCTGTATAAAGTAATACAGCCTATTGAGAGAGTTCTGCACTATATCTGTATGAATGAATACAGCATCCTGAGAGTCAATTTTACCATACCTGCATAAGGTAACACATGTCATTATTATTTGAAGAATTTTCCATAATGTATTATGATACTTAGCCCTCCTTAGTAACTCCAAGATGCTCATCCACAGTGTGTTCTGCAGTTTCGACCCATCAAAATCTTTAAGAGTTATTAAAATAGGGCAATCAAACATCGGAGATTGTCCAACCTTAAAAGTTTTATTTCCCAAAATGAAACAAAGTGGATATACACATTAGAGACTATTCAGCCAAAGGGTTTGAATGTTGAATTAGATTTGAACTGTAATGAATAGAACAGTATGGTGATAGGATATGTTTTTATATAGTTTTCCTTATGATATTATAATTTGGGGCATTTTTATTATTATTTCGAGATAATTTTAATATAGTGAGACAGTTGTATAATATACTTTTATTGTTTACATGACAAAATATTTATTTTAATTCGATATGGGGCATCTGACATCTTGTGGCAACCTGAGGAGGCTCTTTGCTGACATTAAGTGGCAATCTGAAAATATGACTAATTGCAATAGATCATTATAGATTCCCCCAGCTGTAAATTATAGGAAAGTGATTATATAAGGAGTGCGTGATGAGCTCAGTGTGCACATTACCCTTTGAATAAGTCTATGACAACGAAACGCATCAGGTGGGTGTGGGCACGCTGACCTCATTATGTTTTCATTGGAGAGTGTAGGATTTACAGCGGAGAATCTGTTTAGAAGCGCTTCATATAGTGCGATCGAACACCTTTTATGTAAGTTATTTAAATTATTTTTAAAATAAAGTGTGGTACTGTTTTACACTATGGAGTTTTTTGTTGTGTCTCTTCTGGGCTATGTTGCAAGAAGGGTCCGTGTCCGTTAAGTAATCGAGAAGGACAAGTGGAGCATTGACGATTACCTGATTCAACCTTGATGAAAAAATCTGTATTTGACCATTCACTATACAAGTGAAACTCGAATAATGACCCTGGACTTAATGAAGCACAGTGGACCAACACCAGCAGATGACATGGCTCCCCAAATCAACACATACTGTGGAAACTTCACACTGGACTTCAAGCATCTTGCAGTGTGTGCCTCTCCATTCTTCCTCCATACTCTGGGTCCTTGGTTTCCAAATGAGATGCAAAATTTGCTCTCATCAGAAAAGAGGACTTTGGACCACTGAGCAACAGACCAGGTCTGTTTTTCTTTAGCCCAGGTAAGACGCTTCTGACGTTGTTTGTTGTTCAGGAGTGGCTTGACAAGAGGAATACGACATTTGAAGCCCATGTCCAGGATCCGTCTGTGTGTGGTGGCTCTTGATGCACTGACTCCAGCCTCAGTCCACTCCTTGTGAAAGTCCCCAACACTTTTGAATGGCCTTTTCCTGACAATCCTCTCCAGGCTGCAGTCATCCCTGCTGCTTGTGCACCTTTGTCTTCCACACTTTTCCCTTCCACATAACTTTCTATTAATGTGCTTTGATACTGCACTTTGGGAACATCCAACCTCTTTTGCAATTACCTTTTGAGGCTTTCCCTCCTTATGGAGGGTGTCAATGATGGTTTTCTGCACAACTGTCAGGTCAGCAGTCTTTCCCATGATTGTGATTCCTACTGAACCAGACTGAGAGACCATTTAAAGGCTCAGGAACCCTTTGCAGGTGTTATGGCTTAATTAGCTGATTAGAGTGGGACACTTTGAGCCTAGAATATTGCACCTTTTCACAATATTCTAATTTTCTGAGATTGTGGATTTGGGGTTTTCATGAGCTGTAAGCCATAATCATCACAATTATGACAAATCTTTGCATGTAATGAGTCTATCTCGTATATTAGTTTCACCTTTTAAGTTGCATTAGTGAAATAAATGAACTTTTGCACGATATTCTAATTATTCGAGTTTCACCTGTATATGGTCCATATCCTCTGGTAAATGCGGTGTGCAACAAACGGCATAGAGTGGGGGAGAGGGTATCAATGTGAAAGGAAGACATGGATTTGTGAACAGTTTGCATATATGGTGTATTCACTTTGATGAAGAGCAGTGTGAAGTAATCGACAGTAAAATTCTGGGGACTATTTGCGGAACTTCGATTTTTGTATATATGGACTTTTTATTGGAAACATAAAAGCATTGAGAACACATTTGTAAATTTGCAATCACTTTTATGTGGAACATTTGATATTTTGGATTTAATATACTTGGAGCACATTGTTAGTGACCACTTGTATGCAGAGTATTTCTGGAGATAGGAAGCACTTGGCACACACATGTATTCTTATACCTATTTTATTTATTACAGTTTATATCCACATTTTAGGATTTTTAAATTATTAACTATACATATTTGTATTTTGGTGTAGCACGGTTTTATATATCTATATAAAATATATATATTAATGTGTGTGTATATTATGTGAGATGACAGCGGCAGAACTAGGTTTTGTTTTTCTCATTTAGTGGTAGGAGCGCAGATTTTTTGAGTTCCAGTGATGCATAAATAAAGCTCTTGATATTATCATACACATCTTTTCAGTTAAACTGCTAGCTTTTGTTTCTATTAATGCTGCTTTTTTTCCATTTCTAAAGGTGTTTGACAATACTCCTGCTGCACTAGATGGGACCATTGCAGCTGGAGATGAAATCACTGGGGTGAATGGAAAGTCTGTGAAAGGCAAAACAAAAGTAGAGGTGGCAAAAATGATCCAAAATGTTAAGGTAAGTTCAGTCCATCCATTTAGGCAGTTTTTCAAGTTTAGGCGGTGACATTAGCATATATTTTAAGGAAGCATATACTGAAAGCTGAAACAGAATTATTATTATTAACAAAAGTGTGCCAGTTCCAGAACGGGCATGGGGGGATATTACAGACAATTAAAATTGAAAACTTTATTTTAAGTATGAAAAATTGTAACAAAGTGTAACACTTGCCTTATGATATCCGTATATTTACCACACCAAATAAAAGATAATAGGCTTCTGCATCTTTATCCCTAGCATCTTCTAAGAGATACTTACTACTTTACAAACTGAGCTGTAATCTGTTCTTACTAAGTGAGAAAAAATTTGTTTCTTGATCATCACAGGCCACAGGGAGTTGATCTTTATACACTGGGTTATGCAGCTACTTTCAGGTGGTTGGACACTGGCAAATTAATCGAAGCTGCAGGAAAACCCCTGCATAACCCCTTCCACTCCTGGTCTGCCTCAGTTTTTGCTAGTGGCTTTAGATGATGGGCACTTTCTCTCAGCTCTGGGAGAAGTGCTACTCCTTTTTGTGCGAGATTCTTCCAACAAGTTTACTTAACACTGCTCTATGCCACTGCGGCGCCTATAGCAGCAGGTTCTGATGAAGGGGGCATGCCCCTGAAACGCGTAGACCTTTAGAACTCAAGGGGGCAGAGGATGCGGATGTGCTGTACTCCTTCAGACTTCCGTTGCTAGAGATTTTACTTTATCACCATTTGTATGCTTTTAACCACCGACTTTCCTGTAAGTACATTTTTATTTGCGTGTTGTACATATAAATAACACGCTTTTTTTGTTGATCTTCTGCAAACTAAAAAATTTTTTTTTCCCTAATGTCGTTTTGCTGCAACAAAGTTTCGTCCATAAACTAAATTTCGACTGGACTACCGCTAATGAATTTTCGGCCGAATCCGAATGCCGACACAGATGTAATTTCGGACCCGAATCCGAAAAACGAAATAATGAAAAATCCGAATCAAAACTAAACTAAACAAATTTATATAAATAACACTTTTACACTATGGAGGCGCTCTGTCTTGTCCCTTGTTTCCTAGATCGATGGTCTTTTTGACCAGTGAGAGCTGCCTTTTGAGTGTTAAGCCAACTTCACAACCAGTTCATCTTGCAACCAGAGGCGCCGGTATTGGTTTTTTCGTTGCCTATAGCAGCTATTTGGATTGGTTATCTACCCGGCGGTGCCTTGGCAGACCGTGCCCAGACCCCTCCAGACAGAACCTTGTGTTTTGGCACCTTCCTTGGCACCCCATGCAGTGTGTGGTTAGCCACAAGGGTGCTTTACACAACCAGGTCCATCTAGGTGGAGCCCTGACCCTGAAGACCTCCTAGCCTACCTTGGGGTACTTGTGCTGTGCATGTGCCCACCATTTTGTGTCTCCTTGGTGTGCTGTCTTCACAGCCACATACTTCCTGCTGTTTCTTAGGGTGCCCATACACCTGCCGATTTATCGTACGATAATCGCGGGAAATCCCGCGATCGTACGATAATCGGCAGGTGTATGGAAGGCGTGCGACCGTTTCTACTGTACGGTCGCACGTCTTTTGTCTTACAAGCATGTTTGAAAACCCGCAGGGAATCGTACGATTTTTGGCGGGTTAGTGGCCTGCTCGTAAGACAAATGCTGCATGGGCCGGTGTGCGTAAGCACACACTGTCCAGCATTGCAGTCATCGGAAGCCCGCTCCTTAGCGGGGCGGGCTGGCGATGTTCGCAAGTACGATCTACCTGTCCAAGATGGGCAGATAGTATGTTTTTTTAATTACCTTACAACCATCGCGAGACGAAAGTCTTGCGATGGTTGTAAGGTGTATGGCCGGGTTTAGACTCTGCACATCAGTCTCTTGGTTGAAAACACCCTGCATTACAAGCTCTGGGGTTACCTCCTGGTCCCTCCTGGTCTTAGCACAGTGGCCACACTCTCACCACTACTGTGAGCTGCTTCGTGGGGACACACGTGGTGCAACTCAGACTGGAAACACAAGGGTAGGGGCTATATGGCCAAACAGCCTGACTGCACTGCATGCAACAGGCCTACACCCTCCAGCCATGCCATTTTTTGTAAGTCCCATGATTTGTTCCTTGTCCTCCTCAATGCTAGTGT
The DNA here is from genome assembly GCF_000935625.1 of Nanorana parkeri. NCBI lineage: Eukaryota > Metazoa > Chordata > Amphibia > Anura > Dicroglossidae > Nanorana > Nanorana parkeri. The sequence goes on from NW_017307604.1 coordinate 247,602, forward strand.
CGGGGTCCCCCTCTGCACCCTCTAGGACACCCTCCTCAGACTTTCTGTTTATTACTGAGTTGAATACTGTTATGTCTGAGTTCATGGGGAAGATAGCTGACCTTTTCCATGCTCCAGACTGTAGAAGTCACAAGTGAACCCCCTCTCCTACCACTTCAGAGACTCTCTCTGACTCCTCCCGCATTTCCCCTCACCACTTGTCTACCAGCACTGTTTATAAATGGGGGGCTAGTCGTAAGGTTTTTTTTAAAACACCGCTGGTTGCTGTAGGTGCTAACTCTTACAAGCCAACTGTCAGCTCTTAGACAGAAGTTATTTGTGCAGCTGTAAAGCACCATGATCACTTTCATATGCCTTGAATGTAATCCGGGCTCTGCTGCTTCTCCTGTGTACCTGTAACAGGCATGGTGGGTGACAGCTGCTGGTCTCTCCTGAGGTGACATTAGGGGTAATATAGACCCTTGATGTCTCCGTAAAGAGAGCCTGTTGTGAGCCCTTTACGTGATGGCAATAAAGTGCAGCCGGAAAAAAAAAGATGAAAGTAACCCAAAATAAAAAACCATACAAAAATATTTTTAAAGCCTCCTGCCCCTGTTTGCCAAAAACAAGTTGGGTGTGCTTGTAAAGGCTTTTAATGTGTTACCTATGGACAATCTTGGAAACCAAAATGTATTGCTTTTTCACAGAGCGCACAATTTAAGGCTTGACATGTTTGGTATTTGTGCAACCTCATCTTTTATGTTTTACCCAAAAAAAAAGTAGGATCATCTTGTATTTGTGTGGACTAAAATTAGCTTGTGTATTTTTTAATTGAAAATTTGGGTTTGATGGACAGTTGTGCTAATAACATATGACAAAAAATTGTAACCAGTAACATCTCCAGGGTCTCTGCCTTAAGAAAATATGTAATTCTGGGAGTTTTTTTTTTTTTTACTAATCTACAGGCCTAAAATGTGCATTTTAACATATGTTCAAAAGTTGGCTCCGATACTGAAGTTCTTAATCTTCTTGCGGTGGAGGTGAAGGATTCTGCCTCTCAAGCATCCACTCAGGACTTGGCTGCAAACATTTCGACCAAGCTCAAGGACTCTGTTTCAGGCCTCATTAATGCAGTACACACGTTTACAACTAGTGCCACCTGCATCGTTCCTTTCTATGGTCATAAGTGGGGTCCAGTAAAATGTCTGAACCGTCCTAGTTTTTTTTACTATCCCAATTCCAATAAAGTTCGGACACTGCAAAATCTACATAAAAACAGAATACAATTTTCAATTCTCATAAACCCATATTTTATTCACAATATAAAATATATCAAATGTTTAAACTGAGAAAATGTACCATTTTAAGAAAAAAATAAGCTCATTTTTAAATTGATGGAGGCAAAAAAAAAGTTGGGACAATGCAACAAAAAGCTGGCAAAGTAAGTGATACTAACAAGGAAGAGCTAGAAGAACATTTTGCAACTAATTAGGTTAATTAGGTTTTTATAAAAAAGAGCATCTTAATCAGTCAGAGTGTCTCAGGAGGAAAGCTGGGCAGAGGTTCACCAATGTGTCAAACCAAAAATTGTCAAACAATTTCAGAATAATGTTCCTTAATGTAAAATTACAAATACATTAAGTATATCATCATTTACAGTATATAATATAAGATTCAGAGAATGTGGAGAAACGCAATATTGAATGCCTGTGATCTTCGGGCCCTCATTAACCCTTTTGCGGCCATCCGGAACATTTTTCAAATCAGCTGGCCAAATCAGCTGGCCAAGCCATTTTTGCAATTGTTTCCTATTGATTTGATTTTCAACTGCTGGGTTGCTAGCGTTTGTAAAAGACCCCCCAAACCATATATTTTCTGAAAGCGCAGGCCCGGTAGAATAAAAAGATGGTGATACTAAATTTGTAGGACCTGCGATAATTGCGATACATTTAAAAAAAATTATAATTTTGTATTTATTTTTTGACTGTTGGGGGGGCTACGGTGAAATCTCTGGGGTCTAAACACGGCGGAACCGCCATATCACGGCGGCTCCGCCGGGTTCGCAGTGTGTAATCACAGTTCAGCATCTCCTGGTTACCTAGTAACTAGGGGAAGCTGGACTGTCATTACACAGAGAACCTGGCGGCGCCGCTATGATATCACAGCGGCTCCGCCGGGTTCTCAGTGTGTAATGACAGTTCAGTATCTCCTGGTTACCTAGTAACCAGGAGTCCCCCTGCGGTGAAATATCTGGGGTCTAAATAGACCCCTGACATTTCCCTTTTTAAATAGAAATTGAGGAAATTGCAGCCCCAGCACTCAATGAATGGGAAGCAGTCAGTACAGAGGCTTCTCATTCATTCACAAACTAATGACAGTAAAAATATCTTACTATCATTAGTTTATGAATGGGGAGGAGCCTCTGTAGTGAGTGCTAGTCCCCATTCATAAATTCTTGAATGAACAGGCTGTGATGTAAATTACAGCCTGTTCATTCATAACTGGGGACACATAGTACTATGTGTCCCCAGTTATTTACAAACACCGGAGTGATCAGACAATCACTCCGGTGTTTGCTCTGCACAGAGGGATCGTTAAATATCACTGATATTTAACGATCCCCCGTTCGGCCACGCTACAGAGCTGCTGTCATCCAAAAACTGACAGGTTAAAGTTACGCATAAAAAAGAATAAAAAAACAAAACATTTTTTTAAAGTCCCCACCCATACATACACGCATGCAAACATGCGTCAGGGGCACATACGTGCAAGAAAGACGATTGCGCCGCACATGTTACATATTGCCGCGAACGTCGGAGTGAGAGCAATAAGTCTAGGGCCATCAATCACTGATAACACTAAACTTATGAGCGGTAAAAGCTTTTAAAGTGTCGCCTGTGGCCAATTTTGGGTATGGTAGTTTTCTGCGATTTCGCGGGTGCGCGCAATTTTAAAGCTTGACATGCTTGGTGTCTATTTACCCGACGTGACCCGATCTTTTATATCTTACCAAAAAATTGGGTAATAATAAATGTTTCCTAACATAATGTAAAAAAAAACTTATTCTTTTCAAAATTTTCTGTAATTTTTCCTAATTATAGTAAAAAATAAAAACCCCAGTGGTGTTTAAATACCACCAAAAGAAAGCTCTATCTGTCCCCAAAAAATGGTATAAAATTAATTTCAGTACAGCGTTGCATGACGGAATAAACTTCAGTCAAAGTACTGCAGCGCTGAACACTGAAAAATGGCCTGGCCAGGAAGGGAGTCTAAACACCTGGTCTTGAAGTGGTTAAAATGGTCTGTCAGAAAGTGGAAAACTGTATTGTGGTTAGATGAATCGAAATTTGACATTCTTTTTGGCAACCATGTGCTCCGTGTCCTCTGGACTAAAGAGAGGGACATCCTGGCTTGTTAAAAGTGCTCAGTTCGAAAGCCTGCATCTCTGATTGTAAGGTGGTGCATTTGTGTGTATGGAATGTGCAGTTTGCACATCAGGAAAGACATCATCAATGCTGAAAGATATATCCAGATTTTAGAGCAGCGTATGCTCTAAAAGGGAAGGACTTGCATCTTTGAGCAGGACAATGCTAAGCCGCATACTGCATCTTTGATAACAGCATGGCTTCGTAGTAGAAGTCTGGGGGCCTAACTGGCCTGCCTTCAGTCCACACCTTTCACCAATTGAAATTATTTGGCTTATCTTGAAACAAAAAATATGACAAAGACTACCCAGGACTGTAGAGCAGTTAGAATCCTATATATCAGGCAAGAATGGAACAACATCCCTCTGCCAAAACTCCAGCTGGCCTTCTAAGTTCCCAGACATTTACAGAATGTTGTTAAAATAAGAGGGGATGCTACATCGTGGCCCTTTTGAGACGTGTTGCTGCCATCAATTTCAAAATTACCTTATTTTTTTCCTTAAAATTGTAGATTTCCTCAGTTTAAACATTTGATATCTTTTCTATTGTGAATAAAATATGGGTTTGTGAGATTTGCAAATCATTGCATTCTTTTTTTATGTAGAGTTTACATAGTGTCACAACTTTTTTGGAATTGGGGTTGTAGTTTTAGATATGTTTATGTCCACGTCCAAGTGAAAGATATAACACCAACATGTCAGAACCAAATCACTGAGTTGGCAAAAGGATCACCCCCTTGTGTCAGTATTTTGTTGAACCACCTTTTGCTTTAATATCAGCCTTTAGTCTGTTGGGATATGTCTCTACTAACTTTGCACATCGAGACTGTGCAATATTTGCCCGCTCTTCTATACAGAACTGCTCAAGTTTAGTTAAATTTGATGGTGACTATTTGTGGACTGCAGTCTTAGCCATTCCACAGATTATTATTGAAGTTTAAGTTTGGGCTCTGACAAGGACATTCATCCTTTTCTCCTTCAACCATTGTGTGGTCATTTTTGCTCTGTGCTTTGGGTCATTGTCATGTTGGAAGGTAAACCTTCTTCCCAATTACAACTTTCTTGCAGAGGGCAGCAGATTTTTCTCAAGAATGTGACGGTATTTTGCCACATCCAATTTTCCTTCTATCCTGACAAGTGCTTCAGTCCCTGCTGCAGAGAAACACTCCCATAACAGGATATTACGGCCTCCACGTTTTACTGTAGAATTGTTATTTGGATGGCGAGCTGTATTGGATTTCCGACAGAAATATTGTTTGGTGTTGAGGCCATACAATTAAGTTTTAGTCTCCTTTGACCATAACACCTTTTTCCGTGTGGCCTCAGAAGGTGGGTTTTTGCAAAGCTCAGTCGTGACTGCATTTGGCCTTCATTGAGGAGTGGCTTTTTTCTTGCAAGCCACATTTGTGGATAATGTGTGATATTGTTGTCGCATGCACGCAATGACTACTCTTTGTCATAAATTCCTGCAACTGTTTCAGAGTTGCTGTAGCCTCTCTGACCAGTTTCCTGTTGGCTCTTTCCAGTTTGGAGCGGCGTCCTGATCCACGGAGAGTCTGTGTTGTACCAAATGCCTTCCACTTCTTAACATTAGACTTCACTGTGCTTCTAGGCATTGATGATAAAGCCTTGAATTTTTTTTATCCATCTCCTGACTTGTGCCTGTCTATAACTTTATCCCGGAGATCTTTTGACAGTGCCTTGCAAACCCATAGTTGATTGATTGTTTGCTTCAGTTGCACTATCGGGGACTTTTCATGCTGAGCTAATCAAAATGATCACAGCTATGATCATTTGCAGGACTGAGGATCAAATCACCTGTGTGGTGAGAACCAGCCTGTGTGGCAATACACCCGTGTGGCGAGAACCAGATGTCTGACAAATACGTTGGAAAAAGTACCTGCGTGACTGTGAGAGAAACAGTTGGAACTAGTCTGGGAAACAAACAGACAAAGATAGAGGACCAGTAAGTCAAAAAGTCAAGGCGCCTATAGGTGAAAGCCAATAAGCTTAATCTGTGTTTTCGTTGCCAGTACTTTGTATGAAAACCCCTGCGAGAGAAAACCTGTGGGGACTTTTGAGTTTTGGAGAAGGAAGGAGCATCTACAGTGGAGATGTGGCTCTGCGTTCCTTGCAAGATCTGTGTGAGGTTATGCCTGCCAGGAATCGCCATCAGGAAAGTTTTTTTTTGGTTTTTTTTTAAATGCGTCCATACCCTTGTCTGGAATGTGGTCAATTTGGGCATGGTATTGTGATGTGCCCTGTGCTGTGGGGTAATACAGGGGCTGTTTCTGCTGAAAAAAGATGTTCCTGTAAGCCCAGTTTATTGTAGAGAAAAATGTTTGCTGTCTCCCTGGCAACAGTGGAAAAATTCCTGTTGTGCCTGCAAGAAGTGTTAAGGAGCATTTGTTGCCTGTTGTAGTTTCACCCTGTGGTTGTATGGGTGAAAAAGCAAGTGAAAATGAGAAAGAGTCAGAGTCAATAGAGTTGTCTCTACACCATCGCACTCAAGTGAAGTTGGATACGCCTACTGTGGTGGTGGGTAAGACTGTCCTGAATGAGCTGTGTTCTTGGGCTGATATACAGTCATTAGAGAGACTGACTGTAACACTGTGTGTGGAGTGGGAGTATCACCAGTTGGGCAACCCACCAGATATTTTGAGAAAGACTTGCCTCTACATAATGCGTTGTGTAGTGGGGAGGCAATGGTTAAAGATGCATGTGAAAATGTGATGTATTATAATGCAAATGAAAATGTGATGTATTATAATGCAAATGTTTACCTGATGCTTAGTGCTGATGAAGAAGTCAATGCTACTGAGTTAAAAAGTTCAATGCATGTGACTTTTTATACAAATGCTGATTTGAAGCTTAATGCTGATGAGAGGGTTAATATTTAGTAATACGATTATGTTCAAGAGGGAAAGGTCCTACAGCCACACCCATAAAGCAATATGTAGACAAAGGAGACAGTTCCGAAGCCAAAATGCTAAGGGCTGGAAGTCATAGAGGGCCTTTTAGGCAATTATGAACACTTAAAACTGTGTAATAATATATTTTATTAAAGACATTAAAAATACGAAATATATATACATATTGGTGCTCAGCCTAAACTTGGTAAGCATAAACCTCGTATACTCATATATAGAGATGATAAGTTATGATCAGTGAGTCCTTAGTTGGAATCAGTGGACGGTTACTGTTGTGGAAAATCCTCTACGCTTTTCGCCACAGCCATGGCTTCATCAGGAGGAACATATGGCTATAAGGTAGCATAAGGTACCATTAGTAAAATCATAATTCCATTACAACAACATGGTGATTTGGTGTATAAAATATATATTTTATATATATATATAAAACCACTCTCTATATATTGGAAGAGGATCCCAAGGAGTGATGGTTTCTTTATTCTTAATATATATACACTATATTGACAAAAGTATTGGGAAGCTTGCCTTTACACGCACATGAACTTTAATGACATCCCAGTCTTAGTCTGTTGGGTTCAATATTGAGCTGGCCCACACTTTGCAGCTATAACAGCTTCAACTCTTCTGGGTGGGAAGGCTGTCCACAAGGTATAGAAGTGTGTCTATGGGAATGTTTGACATAGACACACTTGTCTATGTCAAAGACAAAGTCAGTTGTCAAGCCTAACTCATAAAACTTGAAATGATAGTTTAAAACAAAAATGGTGATGTATCCAAAATTGTATGACAACTCTTGAAAGTACATTATATGAGAGTTCTTGAACTTTTTTTTGGTTTGTATGTTCTTCATTAAATTGTCAGGTGGCCCATAAAGTCCAAGATTGGGGCAATCATTGAATTTTGCATTATTATTCTGCTTGACCTACTTAAAGGTTCAGGTACAGAATCATGCAATCTCCACTCTAATTCATCCCAAAGGTGTTTTATTGGGTTGAGGTCAGGACTCTGTGCGGGCCAGTCAAGTTCCTCCACCCCAAACTTGCTCATCCATGTCTTTATGGACCTTGCTTTGTGCATTGGTGCACAGTCATGTTGGAGCAGGAAGGGGCCATCTCTAAACTGTTCCCACAAAGTTGGGCGAATTAAATTGTCCAAAATGTCTTGGTGTACTGATGCCTAAAGAGTTCCCTTCACTGGAACTAAGGGGCCAAGCCCAACCCCTGAAACACCATTCTCCTGGCAACCGGCAGAGAACCGGTGGCGTGCTTTATACCACTGCATCCAACGTTTTGCTGATTGGTGATGTAAGGCTAGGATGCAGCTGCTCTGCCATGGAAACCCATTCCATGAAGCTCTCTACGCACTGTTGTTGTGCCAATCTGGAGTCCACACAAAGTTTGGAGGTCTGTAGTTATTGACTCTGCAGACAGTTAGCAACGTCCACTAACAGTTGACCGTGGAATATTTAGGTGTACGTTTAATAAACTGTCAAAGAGTGTGATAAGCAGTGAGAAGGATTTTCTCACCTTAGCAAAGTGAAAAGTCTAGAAAATGCTGTTTAATAACCCGTGATAAGTCAGGTAGCAACTGAAATATCTCACCTTCTCATCCTGGTGATAAGTACAAAGAAAGTAATGGGAATGTTACATGTTTAATAAAGGGAGAAAAGTAGAGAACAGCTTTATCACTGGATAAGTATTGTGAAAAGTACCTTGGATTTAGCACCCTGTTAGACCTGGTGATAAAGGCCTTTTTCTCGAGAAGCACTGAGCAAAGATACAGGAACTTGTCATAAACCTAGTTCCTTTAGGAACCTTCAGGAACAGTTAAAATAAAGCACAGAAGGCTATTTCTAAAAAGATTAAATCTGCCCTAAGAACACCACGGGAAAGACTGCTACAGTACAAGGAGAAGAAAAAATTTCACGGATGGACTTATTGCATACGTGGCAACCTATCATGGTACCACACTTGAATTCACTGAGCTCTTGAGAGCGACCCGTTCTTTCACAAATGTTTGTAGAAGCAGTCTGCATGCCTAGGTGCTTGATTTTATACACCTGTGGCCATGGAGGTGATTGGAACACCTATATTTGCCAATACAGTGTGAACGCACATCAGATGTGCTATTGCACGCAGGTGAGGGCGAACAGATGGCTATACAATGTGAACCGGAAGAGAAAGACGGGGAAAGAGGTCAACAGTTCACAGGGCAACCCAAAACGACCAAATAATGATAAACCTAAGGACACCTGCAATCCTCTCCTCTACCACAGTGTTGAGTGGGGGAGGGCGGAGTTTTCTCCTGCCTGAGTTCAGCTGAAGAGATGCAGTGGCATGCGAGCATGATTTTCACTGCTTCTTGGACTGCTGACAGGTAAGAAAGGGGGGGGGAGGAGGTCCAGCTGACAGGGACTACAGCCTCTGTTCTCCTGATATCCACTGAGCTGCAGGAGCCATTAACACTGGCCGCAGCTAATTCATATGGTAATTACGGGATTTGCATATTAATTAGGTGCTCTATTCATATGCAAATTGTCCTTACCACGCCAAGGCAACTGAGTGAGGGAGGAGTGAAGTCCCAAAGTTGTAGAGTAGAGAAAGCAGGGTTAGGGCTCAGGGGCGTCCCGCGGTTGGACCAGGTGACATCCTGCAGTGTCGGCATCGCGCGTGACGTCACCTTGCGCATGCACGATTAAATCATCGTGCATGCGCAACCATCTGATTGATGCCCGCCGGTTGCCATCTTGGTGGTAGACGCCGGCAGAGATGAGGGGACGCTCACCCGGCAGGATGAGGTATTTCGCCAGGTCCCCTTCTCTCCCCTGACACTGTTGGGCTCTCTGTCCATGACCAGTCATTTTGGTGTCACCCCTGCAATGGTGACACCCAGTTGCGGGACGCACCCCCCTTGTGATGCCACTCTTAGGGCTTGTTCACACCATATACTGTGCATTCCAGTGTGGTTAGCTGCTGGAACGCACTGTGTCGCATAGTAAACTCCCCTGTGCGTGCTGAGGCGGGAAGGGGCGTGGTGGTGCATTGAAGTCAATGGTAATGAAGCCACACCTCCTGCCCGCAGTGTGATCACCTGCGCTAGAACGCGTGGCACATCAGTGCTTGTGTTGCAGTCCAGTACGATTGGAAAAAATTATGCTTGCACAATTTTTTCTGATCGCACTGGACCGGAACGCGGGCATTTATTGTGCCACGTGTTCCGGTGCGGGCGATCGCACTGCGGGCAGGGGAGCGTGGCTGCAGTACCATGGACTTGAATACACCGCCAACCCACACTGCCATCCACTCTATGCACCCACCCACTTTGTGCATTCACCCATAGTGCCAATCAATTCTGTGCACCCACAGCTCCCATCTACTCTGCATCGACAATGCTCATACTGTGCACCCACAATGCACCCACTTTGTAACCTCACTTTTTCCAGCTCCACTGGTGTAACTGTTATTTTAAGTTATATTTACACTGCCACACCAAAGAAATTAGTTAAAGTGGGTTCAATTGCAACTGTGTAATCCGTCTGTGGTGCGGCAGTGTAATTATAACTTAAAATAACAAACACTGCCATACCAGTGAAGCTGGTAAAAGTGGAGTTACAAATTATAAACCCCAGTGTTATTTTAAGTTATAATTATAAGCCCCCATGTGTAATTGCAAATCCCATATTTCCCGCTTTATTGGTGGCACTGTTAAAGAATTAGGCCTCGTTACACAGGACATTCTGGCATTTCTGCAGCATAAACATGTATGTTCTTGCGACAGGAATGTCAGGTGTCCCGCTTAAATGTGGCTGCTGTACCCACTGAAGTTAATAAGCAGGGGACAGTGGCCATATCTGTAAGCGGCAGTCTGCCCACAATGTACGTGATATGATTAAATGCAGTTTTGAATAGATCACTGTCCCTGGACTACATATCCTGCGTTCAGGGACAGGGATCTATTGCAAACTGAATTTAATCGTATTATATGATAATATATGCTTTAGTTCAAGCACCAGAGGGGGGTGCAGGTTGGGGGGGCCCTATACAAAATTTTGCTATGGGGCCACGAGCTGCCATTTGTAAGGAGCACACGGAGCTCCTGGAATTTGTACATCTCTGTTTTAATGTATGATTTTCTTTTTATAAATATAAATAAAGGGATGCACCGATACCATTTTTGCAAGTACTTAAAAGTACAAGTACTGATACATTTATGTTTGTCATGTGACAGTTTTTCGAAAACAATATCGACTAATGATTTCAGGACAGTGGTGGAGTGCCAGAGCTAGGTACAAGCTGCAACCGCTACAACCCTGGTAGTTCTCATGAAAATGCCAAGTATCAGCACTGATACTCAAAGTATCGGTGAATCCCTAATTTTAAAGATATGGGTAAAGGTCCGCTTGAGAGGAACCATTCCTTGACCGTTGGTGGTTGGGGTGATTTCCAACGCCGAGGAATCACAGTTTTCGCTGCATTCAGCAAGTGGATGGCCAAGGAGTGTTTGGATAGGTGGGGGCGGTAAAGTGGTATAAGAGGAAAGATGCCGGGGAGAACTCAAGGGAGATACCAGTAATGGTCCTCAGTATGGCGTGCACCTCTGTCCAAAAGGGGGAGATGAGCGGGCATGACCATCATATGTGGAGGAGTGTCCCCTCCGCCTATGAGCATCACCAACAAGTATAAGGAGTGTCTGGAAAGATGCGGTGGAGTACAGCTGACATTTTATACCACCGTGAGCGAAGTTTGTAATTGGTTTCCTGAATTTGAACATTTAAGGAACTAGTTAGTAGCAAAACATTTATTATTTTCCAGTCCTGTGGGAGAATGGTGGTATTCAGGTCCTTTTCCCAAGCCCGAGTGGAGGGTGTAGGTGGGAGGGAGGAGGAATCGTTCAGTAAGGCGTAAATAGTGGCGATCGCATGTGTAACCCTTTGGGAAGAAGTACATAGTGTTTCGAAAGGGGTTAAGGGGCGTGTGAAGGCGTACCGAGTTCCTTGGGGGTTAAGAAAATGGCGAAGTTGTAGATAAGTCCACATATGTATAGGGTGTGCCGAGTTCTGGGAGTTCAGATTGGAGAGGTCTCGAAACTCTCCCTGTCGGTTAAAGAATATTGTTGCAGTTGGGGCAGCTTCTGGGGACCAACGGTGGAGGAAAAAGCTGTGGAAACCTGGGGGGAAGGCTGGGTCCGTAGCTGATGCAGTTAAAGACAAACAACACATGCTTTGAAGCCCCGGTGGGGGTGAAATGCGTCCATGGTGCAATAAAATTATGACAATACTTTGAATTAAGTAAAAACCATATGCAATCACAGCGGTTGACAGTATAAGAGTGTATTGCAAGTCTCAGAAGATAGTCCAATGGCTGCAGCTGTCTTGCAGTCTAGCAACTGTCTAGCTGCATCTAGCAGTCTGGAATTCTGAACTGAAATACCTGTGATATTTCTGGGAACTGTAGTAGTATAGGAACAGACCACATTGTCCATTGAATTCGAATACTTCAGACTTTATTGAAATTCACAGCAAATCCAGTATAACAGTGAATAAAAGTGTAACAGCAAATACCAGCACCGCAAATGCCCTACCAGCTACAACCAGCTATACACTTTTATTCACCTTTATACCGGATTTGCTGTGAATTTCAATAAAGTTTTAAGTATTGGAATTCTCTGGACAGTGCGGTCTGTTCGTATACTACTACATTCCAAGATGGAGACGCACCTATTAGACCAGCACCTGGGGAGTCCTGATGGCGGCTAAGGAATTGGAGCGGTGAGATTTCCTTTGGCTCGACATTTCTGGGAACTGGTTTCACCTTCTCTTGCTGCAGTGACTCGGGTCAGTGTGAACTTATTTTGGGAAATTGTCCCCATCATTAGCCTTGTGCTTAGTAATGTGCTGATGGCAAGGCTGTTGAAGGGGCAATGCAAAGAAACGCTACAGGACACAGTAGTGACATATGGGTTAGCGGGAGAAACCACTGAACGCAATGCAGGAGATTAACATTCCAAAAGTGCCTGTTTGTAAAGAAAACATCAGTTTGCAATTTATTATTATCAGCCATTCAACTGTTGGCAACAGGAAAGGCAGATATTTACTTTCTTATTTGCAGGTACATCTTTTTCACATATTTTTCAGCAGCAGTAGCATGAAGATAAGTTAATATTGATTATTTTTTTAGACCCTTGCATAAACCCAATTGTGAATGGTTCTTTTTAACTTATCCTTTGCTCTGGCTGTTGTGTGTTTTACACAGCTTTTAGCTCAGGCTCAGTCCACCCAAATGGGAGTGGGAGAGAGTAGGAACCCCCTCATGATGACCACAGCAGGCATGCTGACTGGTGCGTCATTCACTGTACTTTCACCAGTAGAGTCCCTGAGAGATATAATAAATAAGTGGTTTAGCTTTCCAGTATCTGTGAAAAACGTAAATATGGTTTGGAGTTAACCAACCCAGCCATAGTTTGTTTGTGAAACACATTTTAATTAGAGCTGCAGCTAACTATTATTTTCATAATCGATTAGTTAGCCGATTATTAAGTTTGATTAATCGGATTTTAAAAAAAAAGTCTCCAGTGATGGACTACTAGTTTGAAATAAGTAGTGTTCAACCACGCTAAATCTGAAAAAGTACACCTAAAATATTTTGTCCGTAATATTAAACATTTAAGTTAAACAATTTTAAGTGGGCAACCTTTGCTCAAATTTATGTCTGTCGGGAGGTCTCTAATGCAGCAGCTGTTCAGGCAGCTAACTACTCAATAACTGCTCATAGGGTGCTAAAACCTTATTAGAGGGATCTTGTCCCCATGATTTCCCAGCTAAATGTACCAATGAGTACAGTAAAATGCTTACTGTCAGAGTTTTTATTTGCAAAAATGATCCAGGTGTTTTTAGGATGCATGCTTTTTTCAATATCACTGGAGAATTCAACACTACCGAAAATTGAATCCCTAGCACTTGCTATCCCTCGGTCATGGACCTTTGGGAAGTCTGATTTGACGAGGACGGCCTCTCTTGCCCAGAGTGCGCATGTTTACGCAAAGACGCACAACCTGGCAAAGCTCCATGGGCAAAACCAGGCGCATGCACAGACCACCGAGCATGAACTCTGATTCTGACTTCCTGACACCCTCACTGCAATTCCTTATCCATCCCACTATATCAGTTGCCTCTCATGTGCCTCTCTTCCTGCTACACACAGCTAATTCTAATTTGCATTAGATTAGAACTTTCACTAGTCTAAGGCCCCATGAACGCTTGTGCATGACAGCAATTCATTTAAAGGGGACCATCAGGGGAACTGCTCTGACATAAGTTAATGGTTGCTAAAGCGACTATGAGCTTATAGCAGAACGGTAAATGCCACCGACGTAAGGCATACTGACCTGGCAGTATGGGAACAGTTTTGTTCCGCCTTACATCGGTGGCAGGGAAAGGGTTAAAACATTACATTTTTGTGCTTGCTTCAATTTTTTTGCAGGCAACTTCACACCTCACATAATGGTTCACTTTGTGGTACACTGAGGTGTGTTTTATCACTTATGTTCTGGGTGCCATTTAAAATTAATGGCACCACAACACACTGACGCATGTATAGCAATATTATATTTTAGGACAGACAGGGTAACTTGCAAAGCACCACAAGATATCTGCTTTTTGTGGAAATGCTAGTAGTAGAGTAGAATTATCGCCTTTTATACACTCTCCGGACCAAAAAAAAGTCTCACACTCTAATATTTCCTTGACCGCCTTTAGCTTAAATTACGGAGAGATCTTGTAGTGATGGGAGAGTTGGACCACTGTGTTAATTTGCAGCACATTTGAAAGATTCTCAATGGGGTTCTGTACTCTGTGTTGGCCAGGCCATGTGGGAAAATGATGTCTCATGCTCCCTAAACCACTCTTTCACAATATGAGCCCGATGAATCCTGGTATTGTCATCTTGGAATATGCCTATGCCATAAGGAAGAAAAAATTAATTCATGGAAAAACCTGGTTATTCAGTATATACAAGTGGGCAGTTGACCTCATATTTTGGGGGACATAACGTTGCTGAACCTAGACCAGGCCAACTAAAGCAACTCCGGAAATAGTGCCCTCACAAGCATGTGACTTTTGTTTGGCCAGATAGTGCACTTCAATGTATTGTTTGGGATTCTGCTATTAGAAATAGCTGCTGTAAACCTATTTTCAGCTTGACAATGACATCAAAAGTCAATCATTAAGTTGTTTATTAAGGTTATAAAAGAAAAATATGTGGACTAAAGCTGCTTCTGCTGTCTTTATCAGGGGGAAGTAACCATTCACTACAACAAGCTTCAAGCTGACCCTAAGCAGGGGAAGTCTTTGGATATTGGTAAGAATTTTATTTTATAAATGTATGCTTATTTTAAATTTCTTAAGCTTTGTAGTACATTGCTGGTATTAGACTTTTGGCTTATGTGAGTGTTTTGCTTTTTTTTACCCCAGTTCTGAAAAAGGTGAAGCATCGCCTGGTGGAGAACATGAGCTCAGGCACTGCTGATGCCCTTGGTTTAAGTCGTGCCATCCTGTGCAATGGTAACAATTTTCAGCATATTTCTATTTATCTGAGCCAGTGCCAAAAGTAACAATTGAGCCAATTATAGTGTGCAGCTGTTTGTTTTTTTCCCCCTTACATTTCTGAGTACACTAGGGCTGAATGATAGCAGCTTTTATGGCCAAAGTAATCCAATATATACACCAATCAGCCATAACATTGTGATCACCTGCCTAATATTCAGTAGGTCACCCTCTCTAGGTCACCCTTTTCCTCTAAAACAGCCCTGACCCATGGAAGCATGTACTCCACTAGATCTCTGAAGGTATGCGGTGGTACCTGGCACCAAGCCCACAGTACCAGATATTTTAAGTCCTGTAAGTTGCAAATTGAGGGTCTCCATAGATGGGACTTGTTTATCTTCTGTTAATTGAAAGACACAGGAAACAGATCGAAGATCATGTACCACAGGGTAATATTGCTACCTGCAGGAGAAGGATGCTAGGCATAAAACAAAAGACAGACAGCCTAGGGGCTGCCTCTGCTGGTAGCCAAACCCCCTCCTGCTGACAAGTCTCCATTTTTTTGCCCAGCTTCAGGAGCAAGGAGCTGAGAATTTTTCTCTGGATTTCTTTTCTGTTTTTCCTCTTTTTTCGCTGTATCTTCAAGCAAGTGTCCAGGGCGACATGCTGGATGATCGTAGATCCTTGTAGTCTTCCCTGTGCAACCGGCGAGCGCATGCAGATTCTGCCACGGTGAGTCGGCTGCGAGGACTCTGTTCTCACAGAGTGTCTTGTGGGTTCGTCCCAGTGGTGTGCATATGACTGGGGGTCTCGGCCTCCCATTCACAGTACTCTGCACCGACTGGCGGCGCCTCAACTGCCATCGCTGGTGTTCCCGCCCTCCCTGCACGCCTTGCCTGCTGTGCTCTGCTTTCTGGGGTTGTCAGGGAGCTCCCTGGGGTCGTCACCCCCCTCGAGTGCTGGAGGTGGTCGCTGTCTCTGGGGGTTTGTGGCGGGCAGCTTGGTATGAAGCTTTTGGGGCCCTGTTACTGTCGGGCTCCGGGTGTAGGCGGATTGCCTGTGTGGCTGTTTCGGCTGGCCTGTGTGACAGACAGCTGGGACTTTAGGGGCTCAAGGACGTGGACCATGCTGGGGGTCGTGAGTACTGCTGGGGTCCCCCTCTGCTGCAGTCCCAGTGGTTTCTTGGGGTGGTTGGTGTCAGTGTGGGCGGTGTGCCATGGACCGCAGGCACAAGACATCTCCGGTACCTTGTGAGGGTTGCGGGATTACTAATGAGGATGCTTCCTACTCCCCTCTATGTGTGGCCTGTACGGCTGCTCCCCTTTCCCAGTCACCATTGCCACCCTCGGGATCCTCTTTGGGGTTGGTCAGTACTGCGGATACGGCGTAGTCTTTGGGAGTTTTTCCATCCGCTATGGACCGTTCTGTGACTCTCATTGAACGCGCTTTGATGCAGAGGCCTTCTAAGAAGCGTACTCTGCCTTCGCCTTCTTCTGCCCTTTTGGAGGAGTCGGAAGGGGAAGTGGAGGTTTCTGCGGCATCGGCTCGTCCTGATCCTGGGAACTCTTCACAGCAGAATTTGGGGAGTGAGAACAAGTCGTCTGCCTCCCTTATGGTCCAGGAGCACGAATTGGTTTCGGCCCTGATTCCTTCAGTCAGGGAGACGCTCAAGTTTAAGGATGCTCCGCATTCTTCTGAGCTGCCCCAGTTCAATTTAGAATGCATACGAGTAGCCATTCCACTAAGGTCTTCCCTTACATCTCCTTCTTTGATGACTTAATTTACAAGAGTAGAAGGGCCCGACCAAGTTTTTTTCGATGCCTAACCATTTCTCTGTTCGCTATCCTTTTGAGTATTCTTTTTTTTTTAACTAAGTGGGCATATCCTCCATTGGTGGATCCCCCGGTCTCACGCCTGGACAAGGCTACTGTTATCCCGGTGGAGGATTCTCCTTTACAGGATCCCACCCATAGGAAGGCGGAGGCTGTTTCGCGGACTATGTATTCCGTCTTGAGATCTCTCATGCGTCCGATTTTGGCCTTTTACATGCTGGTTTGTGAGTGTGCCATGACACCTTTCTACTGTTTTACTGTTCAAAGCCCATTTCGTGTGCACCTTACTGTATGGCTGGTGACGAATTGTTGAGTGCGTTTGTCATTTGTTTTGCTTGACCGATTTTGGCCTCTGCCCTGGTCTCTCAGATTCTGACGCAATGGGCAAAAATGTTGCACCAGGGCCTGGCCAATGAGCATGTTTCTCCAACCTATGTTGAACTGGTAGAACAGTTAGTGCAGGGCCTGAAGTATGTTTGCTACTCAGCGCTGGATGCTGTGCCGTTGGTGTCCAAGCTGTCAGTGGCTTTGACTTAAGTGCTGGTCGGCTGTTCAGACTTCAAAGAAGGCTCTGACGGAACTTCCCTTTACAGTGGATCGATTGTTTGGCGCTACGCTGGATTAGATCATTAAGGATCTGATGGGCGGTAAGAGTACTTTATTGCTTCAGGCTAGGAACAGCGTCAGAAGCACGGCCTTTCCTTTTCTGCTTTTCCGGCCCTCTACGCCCACGGAGAATGTTGGTAAGTTCTCAAAGCCTTCTCCTTCCTCGGCTGCCAAGTGTCCTTCGCAGCCCAAGTCTTCCAAGCCCTCTTCCACATGAAGATCAGCCCCCATCTCTGGTCTCCAGGGGGGCAAGCTGGTTTCTCTGGGCTACAAGATAGAATTTCTGACTCGCGCTAAGGACATGTTTTTTCCTTCATTCTGACTTGTGCGGCTTCCCACACCTGCTGACACACAGTACAGGGTGTGACTAGGGGCTGGCTAAGTACACTGAACAGCGGCAGGCCACTCTCCTAACGCTACTAACAGCTTTCCTGCACGGACAGCGGTTTTCTGCATCGGATCTGTTTTACTATTACATGGCCTCCACTATACAACAACTAAATAACAAAAATATAAAAGATGATTTAGATACCCAAGCTCTAAAAGAGGAGAATCAAGGAGAACCCCTAGAAGATCCTCCCACGAGGAATACCCCTTTAAAACTGAAATCCAAAACAATGCCGACTCTGACAAATAATAGACACATTGCCCTTTTTAAGGACCTTGTTCAGAAAGACTTAAAAGAGACAACTTGGGATATTAAAGGGCAGGATAATCTAAGCCCCATGGAAAGGAAGGCCCTCAAAGAACTGAAAGATATACCCGGACTGATTATAAAAAAAGTGACAAAGGAAGGAACGTGGTTTTGATGACAGAAATTATGTATGTTACGGAAGCCAAACGCCTTTTGAATGATAAAGAAACTTATGAAAGACTCGATAGTTCCCCCTTTAAAAGATTAGTCTGCGATTATAATTACAAAATCGAGATGGCAAGAGATGTGGGATTATTATCAAGAAAGGAGTCTGGCTTCCTTAAAACAAATACATTTAACACACCTACGTTCTATATTATCCCAAAGATTCATAAAAAAAATCCACCTGGGAGACCTATAGTGTCAGCGGTGGGAGGGCCCCTGGAAAACTTGGGCAAGTACCTAGATCACCTCCTAAAAGAAATGGTCTTTAAACTACCTTCATTTGTTAAAGATACAGGGGACATACTAAATAAAATTGAAAGTCTAAAGATAGAAAGTGAGGCCATACTTGTGGGAGTGGATGTGGAGTCACTGTACACATCCATCCAACATGAATGGGGCCTAAAAGCAGTCAGGTATTTCTTAGACCTGAGCTATCCAGAAATGGCGGCACAAAACGAGTTCCTCATAGAGATGTTAGAATTTGCCCTTTTAAATAATTCCAGTTTTCCAGATCATATTATAAACAACTTAAAGGGGCCTCTATGGGAGCCCCATGGGCACCCGCCTACGCATGTTTACACCTTGGATTCTGGGAAATGGAGGTGGTCTATGGTCACCATTTATACCTGAGCCATGCTAAAACATGGCTCAGGTATATAGACGATGTGCTGATGGTATGGCAGGGCCTCGAAAATCAGTTAAAAGAATTTATTTCAGAATTGAACGTCAATAATAGAAATTTAAGACTGACGTTCAATTCCAGTGATCAGGAAATCCCATTTTTGGACCTATTGATTAGGTTTTGGATGGGGAGACTGACCACAAGAACTTACAGAAAGGAGACCGCAGCCAACACACTTCTTCATGCGAGTAGCCATCACCCCCTGTCACTCAAGCAAGGAATTCCCACAGGACAGTTCCTGAGAATTAAAAGGAACTGCACTGAACATAAAGATTATGTAATGGAGTCTAGATCCCTATACAATCATTTTAGACAGAGGGGATATTCACACAGAACCCTCCGAACAAGTAAAACAAAAGTAGGAAAGAAAAATAGGGCAGAGATCTTAAGGGGTAAAAACAGCAAGGAGGGAGAACCGAAAGAAAAGGTAGTTAATCATGTGAGAATGATCACGCAATATGGGTCAAGCTGGCCAAAGCTGAGACGAATCTTTGCAAAACATTGGCATGTTACATAGCTACATAGTATTTGAGGTTGAATAAAGACATTAGTCCATCAAGTCCAACCTATTAGGATCTCATTCTAGGAGTAATTAATGTTGTAATGTCTAAGTCCGTGTTGATTACCCTCCCAATTTTGTTGTCATCCGCAAACACGGAAATATCGCTGTTAACACCCTCCCCGACATTGGGACATTCATCCCAAAGAGTGTCTGTGCTGAAAAGACTTCTAATGCGGCACCTAGCTCTCTGGGGGAGGGGACACACTGAACTCTAATCTGATCCTGTCAGCTATAAACTCTGTGTGCTTCCTTCAATAAAGCAGATCTTGGTTTCCACCTCAACATTGGTGTTGTCTAATGATTGAGGGGTTAGCGTTCTGTCCTAATATATTGGTTCTGTCCAATAATTAGGCAGGTTTGGGCTGATGACACTGGGATTCGGGTTCCAGCGGAAAGGCAGCTGATTTCTGACGGAGGTACCCAGTCGGGGTACCAGGCGGTCCGTCACACCCCTGTGTGTTGAATGCATTCGGTTTGAAAGAATAGACAGTTGGCATGCATTTTTTATAAAAACTTAGCTCTCATTAACATTCCATCATGAAACATACATTCTGGATGTAATTACCTAGCAGGTGTGAAAGGGCTATTTAAGATAACCATCCACCAGCCATCCATAAGGTTCTGACGAAGCTCCGATGGGCGGGGCGAAACGCGTCCACCCTTGAGTGTATGATACACACACTATGTGACCGGCACAGACGGCAGCTTCCTTACGGATTTTTTTGATCCCCGAACAACGATGATGGAAAACTATATGCCTCTCTGAGCTATGAACTAGATCAAAATTCCCCAAAAACCTTCCTGAAGTAACCGCGGACCCTGGGACCTGAAATAGCCACCGATAAATCAATTACCGGCGGCAGTGCTGAACCACAGGACTTCCCAGATCCACAAAGGAGGGGTACGAGACAACTAACTGTGAGTACGGCCGATCACCCAATAGTACTAAATGGTCTTGCACAGGTCTCCCCCTTGAATAAATCTAACATCAGGAGAAACTTACTGCTATGGGAAAGTTTGAATAACTCAGAAAGTAAAGTGAATGATACTTCTTAGAAAACAGATCTACGAAAGGTGTTGGCACACGGAGGCTAATTAATATATACATGATCCCAGTGGATTATACCATCCTCAAGCCGCATTAATCATAGAGACTTCCTTTCCCTAAGAATCAACAAACAGATTCCACCTATTATATTCTCGGATGTATCACTTGCAAGAAAAACTGGTTACGGTTACATCTCAGAGTAGATCTGTAACATTCATTTCTGTGATGCAATATCATCGCCTAGTAGGGGCATAATTAACTACAGGAACCAGGTGTTGAATTGGGAGTAAGATTTTTTTGCCGTAGATTGTGTGGGGTCCATAGGATGAATGAATGTATGAGTGCTATATAGCGTTGTTCTTTTACGAAACTATTGAGAAGCAGTGTGATTTGGTACGGTAAATTGATGTTTTTGTATCATAATAAAGTTTATACTTCTATAAGAAATCACTGGTCTCGGTCTATTCAGTAACCACTTCTCACAGCACTTCCTACTTGGAACACTGTTACCCCTTTTTTTGCCTCCACTATACATCCTTGAGGTATTTATCTTT
The DNA here is from genome assembly GCF_000935625.1 of Nanorana parkeri. Taxonomy (NCBI): domain Eukaryota; kingdom Metazoa; phylum Chordata; class Amphibia; order Anura; family Dicroglossidae; genus Nanorana; species Nanorana parkeri. Next base: position 268,620 of record NW_017307604.1, read on the forward strand.
TACGCTTTTGACCATGGAGCATAGTAATGTTTTCATTAGGGGTTTCTGTTCTCTGCTTCATTCTGCATTACATTTCTGATTTTATAAAATTTTGGCGGGAGTATGGCATCACTATGACGTCACAGGGCACTGCGGTAGGTCTGTATTTACTAGTTGCAGTGTATATATTGCGGTGTTTTCATTTGCATTTCCATCACTTTTTCTGCCTGATTAAGGGTATCCTGTGAAGTCCCGAAACGTTTCACTGAGTGTATTTTGATATGCGGCATGTATTTTAATAAATAGGCGTACTTGATTTGCTTATTGGAGTGCCAGTGTCCATTCTTCTATCTAGGTTTTTTCCTTTGAACATGTGCCTCTCTCTTCACCAACGGATCGCGGACCTCTTGTCCCGGGGTGATAGTTACGGTGCCCTCCTCAGAGAGGTTCAAAGGATTTTATTCAAATCTGATTACTGTGCCCAAAAAACGGGGGGTTCAGCCCATCTTGGACCTCAAACAATTGAACACCTTTGTGTGGGCCCGCAGGTTTCAAATGGAGTCTTAGGTCTGTGGTGGCGTCTCTCCATCAGGGGGACCTTCTGGTTCAATCGACATCAAGGATGCCTATCTACATGTCCCAATTTGTCACTCCCATCAGCGTAATCTTCGGTTTGTGGCTCTGCCTTTTGGTCTGATGTCGGCCCCCTGAAAGTTCACCAAGGTGTTGGCCCCGGTCCTGGTGTTGTGCTGTTGGGGAATCTTGATTTGTGAGGTACCTGGACAACCTCTTGAAGACAGAGTTGCATTCATCCTTGGTGGCGGATATTGCGGTTACCGTACCGTCCTTGGAGAAGTTCGGATAGATTCTGAACTTTTTCTCCAGGATTGTAAGGAAAGATTCGGGATCAGAAGCTCCAACGAGGACACTGGTATTGGGACAGTTTTCATCGGGACGTGTAGGAAGACGGTCCCTATGAGTACTCTCCAGGCTCCCACCGATGCAAGGATGGGGGGTGATGGATTTTGGATGGGGGTGGATTCCCAGGCACGGGACAATAGGTAGCGAAGCATGTCGTTACCAGGGACCATATCTCTTTCTATGTCTAACCATTGTTTATCGGGGGGTGGGGTGAACCAACTTTTGAGTTGAGTCAATAATGTGGCTAGGTAGTAGTCTGTAAAGTCGACATATCCCATACCCCCTACTGACCTGTGTTTGATGAGTAGCGAATGGGAACTCCTGGCTCTCTTACCCTGCCACACGAAGACTTTGAGGCAGGACTGCAGGGCTGTCAAGTACCAACGGGGGATCACGATAGGCAATGTACGAAAAAGATATAAGAGTTGGGGCAGAAATATCATTTTAAACGATGCCAGTCTCGCGGACCATGACAGGGTCTTCTTACCCAGATCCACCAGCTCCTTCCTAAGCTTCTCCAAAAATGGGGGAAAATTATGTTGGAACAGCTCAGATGTAGAGCTGGGTATGGTGACTCCCAGGTACACAATGCCCGGTTCAGGCCAGTGATATTGCGATTGGGCCTTTATGGCCTCTATGGTCTCCGCATCCATCCCCAGATTCAAGATTTGAGATTTGGCAACATTTATCTTGTAATATGACACAGAGGCATATGAGTGAATAACACATGGAACTTCCCGCAGGGAAGACACCGGATTCGTTAACATTAGTAGGACATCGTCCGCGAACAGGTTGATCTTGTGGGAGTGGTGGGCTACTGTGATTACAGTTATCTGCGGGTTCATCCTAATCGATTCAGCGAAGGGCTCTATAGATAAATTGAATATTAGGGGCGAAAGGGGACACCCCTGACTAGTCCCATTTGTAATTTGGAACGGGCTCGACAGGGTGCCAGACGTGAACACCTGGGCTGACGGGCACGAGTAAAGGGCTGTTATAGCTGAAAAGATGTGGCCTATAAATCCAAATTTGGTCAAAACCTGGCGTAAGTATGACCAGTGGACCCTGTCGAACGCCTTCTTCGCATCTAGCGCCAGAAGCAGAGAAGGGACTCCAGAGGCCCTCGCCCTATGTATGATATTTATTACTTGTCTCATGACATCAGGAGCCTCACGTCCCTTAGTGAACCCTGTTTGGTCATGTTTGACCAGCGTCGGGAGTATATCAGTCAGGCGTTGTGCCAGAAGTTTGGCATATATTTTAAGGTCACAGTTTAGCAGGGAAATGGGGCGAAAATTTTGGGGGGAATCCGGTGTCTTACCTGGTTTAGGTATAGTCACAATGAGGGCTTTCAACATCTCTGGAGGAAAAGACCCCCGGGCAGCAGCAGCGTCGAACACCTTCAATAAAAATGGAGTCAGGATTGTTTGGAAAATCTGGTAATATTCGTTGGACAACCCGTCCGGGCCTGGAGATTTACCCTTTGGCATAGTTTTAATAGTGTTAGCTATTTCGGTATGGGAGAAAGGAGCATTGACCCGAGCAAGCTGAGATTCCGTGAGGTGAGGCAGGTGAAGGGATTTTAAATACAACTCTATGTCCGAGGACGTGGGTTGTGGGATCGAGGTGTCATCCTTGAGTTTGTACAGTTTGCTATAGTACAAGCTAAAGGAGTCAGCTATGTCTTGAGGGTGCCACACCTTATGGTTAGAGACTGGGTGGAATAAGTACAGTATCTTGGATGCAGTCTACGGGCTAAGAGTTTACAGGCTCTGTTGCCGCAGGAATAGAAGTGAGCCGTGAACTTAAAAGAGCTTGCCTCGAACTGGTCTGTCAAAAGCAGTCTCAGTTTGAATCTCAGCTTGTTTAGGGTGAGGAGGTGTTGTGGGTTGGGGCTGGATTTGTTTTGGGTATCTAAGGACCGAATTTGGGTTAGAAGGTGGTCGATTCTCTGCTTACCTATTCTCCGCGCTCTGGCTCCGATCTTCATAAGGAGGCCCGGATGTAGGATTTATGCGCATTCCATAGGTTGAACGGGTCAGGGGAGGTCGGTGTGTTGATCTCAAAAAAGTCCTGTAGATCTTTCGTTATCCTCAGAATGTTCTCGGGTTTGCGGAGCAAGGATACATTGTTGCGCCATACATATGTTGATGTGTAGGGTTGGGTCCCTGAAAGGCGGATGGTGATCGGAGCGTGGTCAGACCATGTAATGTCGTGAATCGTAGAACGCAGTATTCTGGCAAGAAGTCCTCTGTCCACTGCGAATAGGTCAATCCTGGAGTAAGAGTTATGAGCTGATGAGTGGAATGTGAAGTATTTTTCTGAGGCATGTTGGCACCTCCATACGTCGAACAGGTTCTCTTTATGGAGCCAGGGCTGAAGCGAGGGGAGGGTGCGATTGGAGGGCTTGGTAGAGTCAAGCTGACGATCAGGTACGAGGTTAAAGTCTCCAGCGACTAGGAGAGAGCCTTTCTGTATAGAGGACGTCTTCTTGAGGACCTTGGTCAGAAACCGTGGTTGGTGCGTGTTGGGTGCGTATATGTTGACAATGGTGTAGTGCACCGAGTTGATGGAGCAGACCAAAATAATGTAGCGCCCCGCCACATCGATCACAGAGTCAAGAAGCAAGAAGGAGACAGTGTTCTTGATTGCCATCATCACTCCAGCCTTCTTCCGCAGCCCATTGGCACACAAGATGTGAGGAAATAATTTGTGGGAGCACTGTGGGGGCAAGTCGGTGCTAAAGTGGGTTTCTTGAACGCAGAGGATGTCCGCTTCCAGGGATATTGCTTCTTTCCATAGAGACCTCCTTTTGGCCGGGTGGTTCAGGCCTTTGGCGTTGAGAGAAAGAAGTGTAAGGCTCATAGTTTCCGGCAGTGGCTGAGGATGTCCAGGTCAGTTGTCGTCTGCCAAAGGAGGAAGTGGTAGGTCTTCCGATGTGTCTAATCTGAGGCAGGTAGCAAAGGCACGTAGTGGCAAGTAGGACAAAAAGAAGAAAAACAAAAACAAACCAGTACAGTTTGTGGAGCACTAGTTCCGTAAAAATAAGCGTTTCCAACGATGGAACAAAAGGCAGTAACCGGTACTGTGCAGTGGTGGGGGTTAGAGTGTGTGGCCATTACAGACGGCGGATCTGAGGTAGAAAGGGCCCTCCCGGCCCCTCAAGTCTGTGGGGTGGATTTGCGTTTCCGAGCCACCAGGTTCCAATCCTCCCCCGGGTTCGCCGATGCAGGGAGGTCTTTGTTCGGATCCTCTGGGGCAGGGGAAATCCCCCATTGATTCAGCAGGGCCAAACCCTGGTCCAGGGAGATTATTGAATACGTGGCGTCTTCCATGGATATCAAAAGCTTGGTTGGATAGCCCCACTTGTATCGTATATTTTGGTTCCTGAGGGCCTTCGTAATAGGCTGCAATTTCTGGCGGAGTGAGAGAGTGTGCTGCGAGAGGTCCGCATACAGCTGTAGTTTCGCATACTCCGGTGGCAGGGAGGAAAGCCTGGCTGCTTTCATGATTTTGTCCTTGATATGGTAAAAGTGGATGCGCATCAGAGTGTCCCGTGGCAACTTTTCGGGCAGGTGGGATGGTTTAGGCAGTCTATGGATGCGATCAATAACTAGTTCAGAGTCTGAGAGCGTAGGTACGATCGCCTTGAACAGTGCCTGAACGTATCCAGTCAGTTCAGGTTGGCCGATCGACTCAGGAATGCCTCTAATCTTGAGATTGTTTCTGCGATTGCGATCTTCCAAATCTGCCATTTTAGACTTGAGCCATATTATGTCGTCTTCTCTGTCATTATGGGCGTCCACTAGTTCGTTGAAATTAGAGGCAAAATCCCCCAGCTTCTCTTCAATGTGGGAGACTCTGCCCATTACCTCCTGCACTTCAGCTTTAAATTGCCTGGCAAGCTGCTGCATGTCAGAATGGATAGTGCTGCGCAGTGACACAAACATATCTTTCAGTGTAGAATCTGACAGAGGCTTGCCTGCGGTGGGGAACGAGTTAATAGGTGTCACAAGTTCTCTGGTGTCATCCCTGGACAGGAGAGCAGGGCTCTCTATCTCCCCCTGGTGGTCTAGGCCTGAAAGCCGCGGCCTCGATTTTTCTGGGCTGCCTGAGGCAATCGATGAGGACTGGTGTGAGGCCTAGGAGGATGATGGGCTCTGTGGCTGCCTAGGAGGCTTTTCGGGGCCTGGGTGACTCCTACCTTCAGGACGGCGGTTGATATCCGAGTCCCGATCCCCTCTACCAGCCAAGTGGGAGGTGACCGGCGTGGACTGCGGCTGGCCGGTGCCATTTTGCTGTGGCTTGCGGCCCGACGGATTGAAGAATGCCGTCATTTTCTGGGGCCGGGCGCCTGACTTTTTCTTCCGGGACATGTCCGGACCTTCCCCTGATGTGATCGGGGTAAGTGGGGAGATGATGCCGGGTCCCGATGCAGTGGAAGTTGCGGTCCGCCGTCTGCTTGGGCACGGAGCTCCGTCTCAAGCAGCCATCCGTCCCAAGCGCTGGCCACGCCCCCGGACGGCACTCTTTTTTTTGTTAGAGAAAAGAAGAGGTTAATAGACAGAGGCTTGGGGGACGCCCACGAAAAGAGTAAGAGGATAGGAGGAGGCAGATTGGTGGGTGATACTAAAGGAGTGCTTTGATAGGAGGAGAACCATGAGAGAGCATAGTCTTGGAGGCCAAACAAGTGGGGGGTTTTTGTAGAGGAGCAGGTGGTCAACTCTGTCAAAAGTAGCAGAAAGGTATAATGGCAAGAGTAAGGAGTAGTGCCCACTATTTTTAGTAGTCAGTAAGTTATTAGTAAGTTTTAGAAGGGCATTTTCAGTGGAGTGTTGTAGGCGGTTGTAGATTGTGCCTTCTAGGAGTTTGAAGGTGTATGGGATTAAGGAGATTGGTCTGAGATTGTTCAGGCTGGTGCGGTCCAGTTAGGGTGTTTTAGGAAGGAGGGAAAGATTGAAAATGTGAGAAAGAGAGTGTGGGATAGAGCAAGGGGGGTATCAGAGTAGTGGTGAGCGAACAGGGTCTAGGGGGCAGGTGGTGAGGCGGTTGTCAGAGAAAAGCCACCTTCTCTGTAATGACAAGGTTGCATGAGAAAATTAACAAATGTAGTGGTGGATCTGATATGTTAATTGGAGAATATAACTGAACAGTGGAGATCTTATCACAAAATGTATCTATCTTGTTTTTTAAATGAATGGGGCAGAGAATGAATTAGTAGGTAAAAGTGGTGGTGTGACAAAGTAGAGATATAAAGGTAGAAAAGAGTTGCTGAGAACTGTATGAGAGTGTGTTAATGAGAGTGATGACTCTGCAATCTTTCAAGAGTGTGGCTATGTCTTTTTAATATTATTGGTATCCTCTGCTTGCCAAGGTTGTAGTGGACACGGCCTAAGTCGGCATGTAGTGAGAGGAGCCAATGTGTCTAGGGAGGATGAGCGTGAGCGCTTTACAGATGTGCCCAGGGGGGACAGGGGTGAGTAAAGAAGAGAAGGGTTGAAATGCTAAAATTTTCTCTGGTTAACAGTTTGATGCTCCAAGTGCCTTATCTAAGACACTTTGGTTAAAATAGACATGGCAAGAATGCAAATGCCCCTTGGCAAGTGGGGAAATGTATGTCAATTATTCAATTAAAAAAAAAGACACATGAAACGGCAAACTTTTCACACAAAGACAAGACAGGCATAGGCTACAGCAGCTGTAGGTTAAATTTGTAAAACAACGAAAGAAGGAGCGCTACAACCCTGGAATACTGGGTGTTTAACAGTTAAACAGTTAAAAGATATAGTGTAACTATTGATGCAGACTCACTTTTGGACGGACGAGGTGGTATCTTGCCGTTAATTGTCAGCACGGCTCGCAGGGATCTGTTGTGCGCTCGCCACTCCCATTGTTTTTATCAGGTTAAATTTGTATACCATGAAAACAGTGTTGCAGAAGATAGTCGTAAAGGATGAAGCCAGTGAAGGAGAGGTTAAATCTTTATACCTGTATGGAAGAAGAGAAGCAATGATAAGAAGTCGTCATGATATGTGGCCTTTTCCAAATGCCCAGATATGTATCTAAAAATAGACACTTTGATTGAAATAGACATGGCAAGAGAGTCAAGGGTTTGAATAGTTTAGCAAAAGATAACTGAGCAGGGCTGACACCACTCAGTCAACAAAAATGCTGTGTGTTTTCAGCCCACACCCTGACTAAGTGCAATTCTGACAGATCAACAGCTATTACTCTGTACTTTCAGGGTTTTTTTAATGGATAAAACTTATGGAAATGTGATTGTAATGCAGAGATCTACTACATACGTCTTTTATTTTGCCTTTGCCGTACACATTTTTTTGTTTTGTTACTGCAGTATACTAATATGTCCTGATGCAAATTATGCCTACTTTTCTGCTTGTTACATTCTGCTATTAATGAGTTTGCTGTTTACACCCCCTTCCTGTCCAGGCCATTTTTCAGTATTCAGCGCTGCAGTACTTTGACTAACATTTATTCCGTCATGCAACTCTGTACTGAAATTAATTTTATACCATTTTTTGGGGACACGTAGAGCTTTATTTTGGTGGTATTTAATTACCACTGGGATTTTTATTTTTTACTATATACATAGTATTTTTCAAAAACCTTGTGGCATATAAAGAAAAAAATACCAATAATTTAGAAAAATGTTTTTTTTCCTTACATTACATTAATGAAACATTGGAAAAATTATTTTTTTCTTCATTTCTTTAGTAAAAAAAAAGTAGAATCTGTTAAAGTTATACAGTCTACAACACTATAGTAGATATATCTGAAATGTATCAACCCTGGTGCCCTGACTGCCTATCGCAATACTTGAGGCCCTAAAATGCCAAGACGGTAGAAACACCCATAAAATGACCCCATTTTGTAAAGCAGACACCCCAAGGTATTTATTAAGTGGCATGGTGAGTATTTTGAAGATTATATTTTTTTACACAAAGTTGTCAGTTAATAAGATATTTCTTATACACAGTATGGGCATACTTAGAATTACACCCCAAAACACATTCTGCTGCTGCTCCTGAGTATGGAGATACCACACATGTGAGATTTTTTTACAGCCTAGCCACATAAAGGGGCCAAAAATCCAAGGAGCACCATGACGTTTTCTAGGGGCAATAATTAATCATTTAATTCCCTGACTACCTATTGCATTTTTGGAGGCCCTGAAGTGCCAGGACGGTAGAAACACCCACAAAATGACCCCATTTTGGAAAGCAGACACCCCAAGGTATTTAATAAGTGGCATGGTGAGTGTTTTGAAGATGATTTTTGCCGCAAGTTTTTGAAAAATACAGAAAGAAAATGGAAATGTATTCTTTTTTTACACAAATTCAGTTAATAAAATATTTCTTATACACAGTATAGGCATACTTAGAATTACACCACCCCAAAACACATTCTTCTACTCCTCCCGAGCAAGGGAATACCACATGTGTGAGACTTTGTTGCAGCCTAGCCACAGAGAGGTGTGTAAATACCATAGAGCACCATAAGGCTTTCAAAGTGCTCCATGGTATTTGGTATGGAGCACTTTGGGGGAATGGCATGACCCCATTCCCCCAAGCCAAGCAGTCCTTCTGGTACTTGGCTAACCCCAGGAATTATACACAATACTGTGTTCAGTGGCAGGGAAGTACAAGAAGCTCTACAAAAGGCAAACAAAACAGTGCCTGTGGTTCTAGGAGTGCAGCTGTCTTCAGAGGATGGCAGGGGCTGATGTTGTGGCTGGAACTTTGTCAGTTGGGCATGCAGATGGGTCACTACAGGCAGCAGGAAGAAAGGTGGTCAACAAACAGCCCTAGGTTAGTTCAGGTGGCAAGCAAAGACATGCTCAGTATGCAGGCCAAGGTCAGGTCAGGCGGCAAGCAAATATGTGGTCAGTATCCAGGCCAAGGTCAGTTCAGGTGGCAGGCAAAAATGTGGTCAGTATCCAGGCCAAGATCAGGTCAGGCGGCAGGCAGAGACGTGGTCAGTATCCAGGCCAAGGTAAGTTCAGGCGGCAGGCAGAGACGTGGACAGTATCCAGGCAACGGTCAGTTCAGGTGGCAGGCAGAGACATGGTTGATAAACTAACAAGGATCAGTTTAGGGGGCATGACGTGGTGGGTATGCAAGCAAAGTATTACTCAGGGCAGCAGGCAGAAATGTGGAAGTCAGTACACGGGAGAAACATCTTCACCATACCTACACTAATATCGCAGTGAGGTATGGTAGAGGTGGAAGCAATCTTTGATGCAGAGGCCAGGGTGTGAGGGACAGTATGGACAATAATAATGTGTGTCTTGTCTAATTGCTTTCTTGCTACACACCAGTGGTGTCTGGTCTTGTTGGGTGGCAGGAATCTTATCAGGGAAGTGTCTCTGATAAATGGAAACTTTTTTATACCATTGAACGGATCTTCTGGTTGCCAAGTTTGAGCTGCAACATCTGGTCATTGAAGTCTACACCACCCATATAAAGATTGTATTTGTGGACACTCAGAGGTTTTTGGGTAAGACCAGATCTTCCTTGGATTTCCACAGAGGTGCCGGGGTGAATGGATGACAGCATGTAAACATCCCTTTTGTCTTTCCATTTAAGGGCCAAAAGTTCACCATTTCTCAGACTGTCTGACTCCCCCCTTTTCAGCTTCTTGTGGACTAGATTTTGGGGAAAGCCAATCCGATTTGTTTGTTGGAGGTAGAGGTGTTTGAACAGGGGCACCCTGCTGTAAAAATTGTCCACATAGAGGTGGCATCCCTGGTTGAATAGGGGTGACAACAAGTCCCACACAATTTTACCATGTACGATGGGCATCCAGGGGGCTCCAAATGACTATCCTTGCCTTCATACACACGGAAGTCATATGTGTATCTGGTGTCTCTTTCGCAAAGCTTATATAGTTTCACCCCAAGGCAGTGGTCAACACTGTGAATCACACTGGTGACGCTTTGGTTGATACTTTGAATTACACTGCTGACGATATGAATTACACTGGTGACACTTTGGTTGATATTATGATAGTTTGAATCCCACCGCTGACAATTTGAATTACATAGACAGTGTGAATCGAATGGATGACACTGCGGTAGGCAATGAGACACGGTACTGTAATAAGATTCTGTGACGTACACTGCTGACACTGAATCGGACTGGTGACATTTTGAATCACAATGATGACACTGCAATATGCACTGTAAATCGCACTGACGATTTGAAATCTCAATGATGGTACTGTGACGCACACTGCTGACACTGTGAATCGGACTGGTGACACTTTGAATCACAATGAGGACACTGCAATAGGCACTGTAAATCTCACTGACAATTTGAAATCTCAATGATGGTACTGTGATGAACACTGCTGACGCTGTGAATTGCACAGCTGACAATTTCAATTACACTGACAGTGTGGATGCACTGATGGCACTGTGATCTGCACTGACAGTGTATTTTGTGTGTGTGTATGTCACTTTAAATTCTTACATGATCTATGAAGCTCTCTCTATCTCCTCTCTCACAAACGAAAGGTGTGTGAGAGAGGAGACAGAGACAAGGCTGCAAAGTGCAGCCTGTGTTTACTTTTTTTGACAGCTGTGATTAGCCACAGCTCGATCACAAGGTATAGAGCCGATGTCACTGGCTCTATACCTTGTTTTGGATACCGCACTGTCCAATGGACAGTGCGGGCACAGTTTCCGCACTCATGAGCGCGCGCGGGGGGGATTGGGCGCGCGGGCGTGAATGACGTCTAAAGACACACACCCGCATTCAAGAAGCCTCTGTCTGGCCGTTTAATTACAACGGCCGGACAGCAGGTGGTTAAATACCTTTACTGTTTACTACAGGTGTGTAGTAAACCCTCTTGGTTACTTATTCTGTTTTAACACATCTTTGAAGATTCCTGTAAATCATAGTGGCATGCAGAGATTACAGTGTTTAGCAATACAAGTTGTACAGTAAAATTAAACCCCCCAAAAATGTTTCAGTACAATTTACAGTTACATAGACTGAGCAAGAGGCAGTAAGGTGTTATCCACCCAAAAGCTTAATTAAATAGTTATCCGGTACCCTTAATGCTAAGTCAGTCATAGTTTTTCTGTGAAACTCCATCAAAGGTGTAGGATGAATTGTCATTGTCCCATGCTATTGAGATTGTCTGTGTTTTTTATGTTGCTGTGCAAAACTGGGGACTACTTGGCCGGGAGCCTGGTCATAGCTCCCATTCTGCTGTCATGTTATGAAATTGTCTACTATCGGAGATGTGCTATATTCTTTTATTTCAATAAAACTTTTTTTTCATTCTTGGCACAGTTCCTATTCTAAAAATGTTTTTTCAGTCCCAGTGTGCATGTTTGTCTACTAGCATTATTAGTAGTATTTAGTGCTGGTCAGTTGTGGTTGGTACTTGAGGTTTTATCCAGTAAAATATGACTTTTTTTGACTGCTAAACTACAGAAGTGTTGTAACTGAGTTGAGTTTGGGTGGAGTTTTTTTTGTGTTTAACTCCTGTTAAACATTCCAAATACGTGAAAGTTGTGGACCTGTAGTTTTAGATCTAAAGACGGTACCATAGAAGATGGTCTAAATCAGTGGTTCTCAACCTGTATACCCTTAGGATCATTAAGTAGTACCGCACTGGAACGCAAGGCAGTGCGGTACTGCATGTTCCAGTGCAAGCGATCAAACTGTGGACAGGAGGTGTGTTTGGGGTGCCATTCAAATGAATGGCAACGCAATGAACCTCCTGCACCAGAACAAACAGTAGGTGCGATTGCGTGGTAGTTTGTGATTAAAACACTGATAGACACACACAACCACAGACACAATCTCACACACTCACAGACATTCACACTCCCCCAAAAATTGTAGGGGTTCAGTCTAGGCTGCTGTGCTCTAACAGACTTCCTTCCATAGGACCATTGCTAGTACAGCTTCCTTGCACCCCATGTAGAGGTGGCGGGAGCCAGAATGTGATGTCACTCAGGTCACACAAGGGAGCAGTAAGCAATGCACTTATGGATGGAGCTCCCTTTGCGGCCATACCCTCAGCCCACCCCACCTCAACCTGACACTTGGCGCCGGGCAGCATATTTTGAATGGCTGCTCAGCACGAGAACTGACAGGGCTGCGCTATGGGGAGGCTGAGGAGCATCTCACCTAATGTAGTGGAAGACACGTGCGACCCTATGAAAATGGGAAGAAGCAGGGACACCAGCACTCCAGTATAAGCGTGAAAATAAAGTCTTATTTGTTGAAGAAATACGACATGTCACAAAGATGCGACGACCGTTTCGGTGTCCCCTTCCTCAAGCAATGACGTGGCAAAAGTACAGACAAAAAACAATTTAAATAGCAAACACCCACAAAGCAAGAACCAATCAACAGCAATCCAGTGACCCAGTGATGTCATGTATGACGTCATATTCCCACCAGGATTAAGTTCAAAATGCAGTAGTAAACCCATCAAAAGGTAAGCACAAAGGTAAACACAGGCATGATCTGGAGTATCCGCATGTGCTAAATCGCAATCTAAGCATTGTATATAATGAACATGGGGTTGCGACCCACTTTTGGGTAACAACCCACCAGTTGAGAACCACGGGTCTAAATCACTTTCTAAAGCTTTCTCCGACTGACACTTAGGACAGTGGGTTGAATAGTTGACATTGGCGTGATTTCTATAGGGTGAATTGAAAGTGCAGTATTTTATGTATCATCATGAATTGCATCTCTCGCCATGATTTACTGACTTTCCTTGTCTTTATCCACTCCTTTCAAATATGCTCTGGGGGTTTTTTCTGGGGAAAATGTAAGAATTGTTTCCCTTTTTATGTATGGTTCTGGTTTTAGGAGAGTTTGGATATTGGGTGCGGGGAAATGCATGAGTTGCAGAGATGTACTGATTTTTTTTTTTGTACTGACATATGTTGTAAGTTAGGATTGAAGTATGTCTGTAAGATATTTGGTGTGGATGTATGCTTATGTGTTCAAGGTAACACACTCCAGTCTTGTGCTAACTAGGTCTTTATCGTGATAAACTTCCTGACCAGTTGGGAGCTGCGATAAAACTGTTTTCAGGATGGTGTTGATTGTACACAATGGAAACAGCTGAGAGTTTATGTCAAAGTAAACCTGTTCAGTTATCTGCCACTAAAAAGAGGATGTAAACCACTGATTATTTTAATTGATGTAACATTAAAAGGATTATCAGGCCAGCTAATCCGAAATCCTTTCAGTGTTAGTGAATGGCAGTAAATTGTATATGAGGTCAGAGGTTAAAGATGTCTGGGGAATTATCATGAGGAGAGTCATTAAATGAGAGACCTAGAGACACATAGATGCATATATAGATTGGACATACTGTAACATTCTAGTAATTCTCCCCTGTGGGGGTGGATCTCAACTGCGGAATAATGGCAAGTGAGCTGACCCTTCTTTTGTGAGTGGTGGTTCAGGACTGGGATCCCACTATAACCCTCTATTATGGAGGAGAGGGGGCGTAGGTCCCATATGCATCATACACCACTGAAATTAAATGGTCACCACATACCACTGTATTTCTGTCATACAGTGGCTGAACACAATGTGGTGCCTTACGTCTTTAGTGAAAATAATTAGTAACGAAAGTCTCTTTTTAACCCCTGGGTCTGAGGAGGTTTGAAGTTGTAGTATGCTGAGTTATGATCAGGGCTCGAAAAATCCACTCGTCTGCTCGTCTGTGACGAGCAGACGGTGGAGCCCGACGAGCAGAAATAAAAAAATGAAAGATTCATAAAAAAAATAAAGAACCATAAAAAATTCTTTAAAGTCCGCTCCCCCCAATACACACTCGTATATGTGTCAGGTGCGCCTACGTGCCGCACATGTTGCATATCGCCGCAAACGGAGTGAGAGCAATAATTTTAGAGCCATTAAGGCCGGGTACACACCCGGGCGTTTTACAGCGCTGATCGACGCGCTGTAAAACGCCCTGCAAGTGAAATCCCATTATTTCCTATGGGCATGGTTCTCACTTGGGCGTATTTCAGCGTGTCGGAACGTGCTGAAAAACGCCCTATGCCCAAAGAAGTACAGGAGCTTCTTTGGGGCGTTTTTCCGCGCGTATCCATTAGGATACAGCCGGATAGCCCTCAAACGCGCGTCATACACGCATATTTCGAACGCCTAGGTGGGAACCCAGCCTAAAGGAGAACTATGAGGTGAGTGCTTTTCACTCACCTCATAGTTCTAGCCGACCTGTGACAATGAGACTGTCACAGGTCGGCTCAGTAGATCGCGAAGTGTGCGAACACATACCGGTGTTCGCTCACTTCTCGATCCTGTCACGACACTGGAAGTTCAACATGGCACCTCATGGCAAAGAACTCTGGGGATCTGAAAAAAAGAATTGTCGCTCTACATAAAGATGGCCTGGGCTATAAGAAGATTGCCAAGACCCTGAAACTGAGCTGCAGCACATGAACAAGACCATACAGTGGTTTAACAGGACAGGTTCCACTCAGAACAGGACTCGTCATGGTCCACCAAAGCATTTGAGTGCACGTGCTCAACGTTATATCCAGAGGTTGTCTTTGGGAAATATACGTATGAGTGCTGCCAGCATTACTGCAGAGGTTGAAGGGGTGGGGGGTCAGCCTGTCCGTACTCAGGCCTATACGCCGCACACTGCATCAAATTGGTCTGCATGACTGTCGTCCCAGAAGGAAGCCTCTTCTAAAGATGATGCACAAGAAAGCCGCAAACAGTTTGCTGAAGTCAAGCAGACTAAGGTCATGGATTACTGGTTATGACCACCCAATCAGTACTTCGTTGGGCCACCTTTTGCCTTCAATACTGTGGCGATTCTTTTTGGCATTGACTCCACTCTGACACCATGCCTGATGAATAGCACTGTCCAGTTCTGTAAGATTTGATGGTTGTGGAACCAGCTACCTGATGGCTCTTTCAACTTCGTCCCACAAATGCTCAATTGGATTGGGATCTGGTGGTTGTGGGGGCCACCTAAGCAAGGTAAAGTCTCCCTCATGTTCTTGAAACCACTCCTGCACAAAACGAGCACCGTGGCATGGCGCATTGTCTTGTTGGAAGAAGCCATCTCCATTGGGATACGCCATCAACATGATAGGATGAACTTGATCAGCAACGATACTTTGGTATGTTGTGCTATTCAGACGTTGTTCCACACAAATTAAAGGGCCCAAATCATGCCAGGAAAACGTGCCCCAAACCATAACACTGCCCCCACCAGCTTGAAGTGTTGTACTCATGCATGTAGGGTGCATGCTTTCATGCTGTTCCCGCCAAATTCTCACTCTGCCATCTGCATGATGCAACTGGAAACGTGATTCATCGGACCAGATGACTTTTTTCCAATGCTTGACTGATCTTGTTAACTGCAGACGGCAAAGGTGTTCGAACAGGCCTCCGGCTTCCATATCCTATACGAGGCAGTGTACGGCGAACAGTGCGTTCAGAGATCATTTGAGAGGATCCCTGATTAAGATCTGCAGTAATTTGATGCACTGTTGCCCTTCTGTTGTCTTGTACCAGTCTTGCCACTCTCCGTTCTGCCCTAACATTGACTAGTCGCTGACGGCCACAATTCGCACGTTCAGACCCAGATTTTCGGCTGACAGTCCAGTCTTTAAACACTTTAACAACAGCTGCTCTTGAACATTTAACGAATTCTGCTGTTTTGCTGATACTCGCTCCATGGCTCCGAGCGCCAACAATCATCCCACGTTCAAAGGCTGTTAAATCGCGTTGTTTACCCATATCTTCAGAAACAAATCACCACAAACTGTCGTTGTAAACAACCTGCTTCCCTATTTATGATTGTCTGGCCCTCTAGCAACTTCAGCGCAAAATTATAGCAAATTTGAAAGGGTGAGTGGCTAGGAATCTGTTTTCTAGGTCAGGCATGAAGAGATTGGCATATTGTGGTGACATTTTTGTCCCCATAGCAGTCCCGGTCATTTGTAAATAGATGTTGTCATTGAAATTGAAGTAGTTGTGTGTCAGTATAAATTCAATGAGTTTGGCGATGGTTTCACTATCATATTTTTGTCTGACATTATGGGAGGAAAGGAATTTAAATTTCGTGCAGGCCTCAATAAAGATGGCTTTATGGGGGATGTTACTGTACAAAGATTCCACATCCATGGTGACAAGTATAGTATTAGCAGGCAGGTTGGTGATTAGGCTCAGTTTGTTCAGGAAATCTGTGGTGTCTTGTATAAAACTCCTAGTGTTGATAACTAGGGGCTTTAGAATGTTTTCAATTAAGCCCGATATTTGTTCTGTAATTGTTTCCATACCTGTAATAATGGGTCTTCCTGGCTTGTGGATTTTGGGTAGCATGTAGAAGGTCCCCATGTGAGGATTGGAAGGTAACAGATTAAGTAATCTTTGCTGTATATGTTTTGGGAAGGATTTGTTTAGTAAGTTCTTCCGTATATTCCCTGGTGGGGTCCTGGTCCAGTTGTTTGTAGTAGTTCTTATCAGACAATTGTCGGTTTCCTTCTGCAATGTAGTCCTGGGTGTTCATGATAACTATTGATCCGCCCTTGTCAGCTGGTTTGGTGATGTTTTTATCATTCATTAAGTTATGTAAGGCTTTTCTTTCTGCAGGTAGGAGGTTGTCTGTATTTTTTTTCTGTTGTGTGGTAACAAGGGATGCTACTCTCGTGCGGAAGCTTTCAATGTAATTGTCCAATTTGATGTTACGTCCTGTTGCAGGTGTAAAGCCTTCGTTTTTTTTTCTGCTGTCCAGGCTGAATGTGGTGTTATCTTTGTCAAAGAAAAATTCCTTGAGCCTCAGTCTTCTAAAGAATTCTTCCAAGTCTGAGTACAATTGTATGTGGTCCAGTTTGGTGCTTGGACAAAATGTAAGCCCCTTGGATAGGACTGCTGTTTCCTGTATAGTGAGGTGATGATTTGAGAGGTTGACAATCTCAGTATTGTCTGAGCAGCTTTCACAGTGGTTGGTCATATCGGCTTGGATAGGGACATAAGTAGTTACCGAGGATGAGGTGAAATTGGTCAATCTTGTTTTTGGGACGTCTTTATTCTGTGCAAGGTTTGCCAGTTTCTTACATGGTTGTGGCCGAAAAGCTCAATGTTGGTCTCACCACTCCAAATGACTGTGCCAGAAGGTTTGAGGCTCGTCTCTGTGCTGTTTGGCGTATTGTAAGCTGGATACTTTGTGGCACTTGCGTAGTAATGGCTTTCTTCTGGCGACTCGACCATGCAGCCCATCTTTCTTGAAGTGCCTCCTTATTGTGCATCTTGCAACAGCCACACCACATGTTTTCAGAGTGTCCTGTATTTCACCTGAAGTTATTTGTGGGTTTTTCTTTGCATTCCGAACAATTTCCCTGGCAGTTGTGGCTAACAGCTTAGTTGGTCTACCTGACCGTGGTTTGGTTTCAACAGAACCTCTCATGTTCCACTTCTTGATTAGAGTTTGAACACTGCTGATTGGCATTCTCAATTTCCCGCACGTCCTTTGACAATTCTTTTGCTTTCCCCATGACTCAGAATCCAGACATGTCAGTGCAGCACTGGATGAAGGATGCAAGGGTCTGTCAGGAGGCCAGAAACTCATTGGCCTTTTATACACACAACAATACAACTGTATGAGGGCAATGATTTATGCCGCAGACCAAGCAGTGACATGATGAGTGGACACAGCTAATGTATAACCCCCACCCCCTTAATTGTGAGCCTCCACTTACTCCTTCCCGGACATGTGGGAGCCGACCTGATAGAACAGGAGGACGAGCGGACAGAACAACGCGTGGACGGACGACTTGCACTAGAAGTAGAATACCGATTACCTCAGAAGACGAGCAGCCCAGCCAGAAAATGATCCGACGGTGAAAGGGATTTACAGGCCAGCCTCCTCCCACAAATTCAGGCTAGCCAGTAGCCAGCCTTCTTACATATATGAATATATATACCGTATATATATGTGTA
>NW_017307604.1:286895-322000 GCF_000935625.1 Nanorana parkeri
TATAGCGTATATATATGTGTATGTATATATATATATATATATATATATTTAACATTTTAAACATCAAGGGGAGCATCATTATCTATTGTCAGTGATTTAATCAGCATTTGAAATAGCTTAAAAACCTTTTGACTTTAATATCACTTTATTTGTCTTATGTTCTATACGTTTATACATCAAAGAATAGCTGAAGTAAAGGGAGGGAGTGGGGGTATTGATGATTGTGCAGTGATTGCCTGATACACCACTGACAAAATATGAACTTTGACACACCTGAGAGCTTTTCAACTGGCAAACGACCTAAGTCTTTTGCCAAGAATCTACAAAACACTTTGGGGGGATTTATCAAAACTGGAGCAGACAAAATCTGAAGCAGATTTGCACTGCAGCCAATCAGCATCTCTCATTTTCAAATCTTGCCTGAGCAAACTGTACAGAGATGCTGATTGGTTGCCATGGGCAACTGCTCCAGATTTTCTGCTCCAGTTTTGATAAATTCTCCCCTTTGTGTTTCGACCAGGTGGGTTTCATACCTCACAGAGAGGCGAGAGACAAACACTACCAGGGTCCTTAATGTAATTCATCAGGCCCAAACTCGTTTGTTACCTCTGATGTTGCTCTCAACGGATGCGGAGAAGGACTTTGATAGGGTAGGTTGGGGATTTTTACATTCTACTCTCCGACACATGGGTTAGGCCCCAATATGCTCTCATGGATCCTCCCGTTGTACTCTTCCCCCACGGCAGCCATAACCGTTAACTAGGCTAGATCAGAATAGTTTCCCCTGACCAATGGCACTCGCCAGGGTTGCCCACTGTCAACCCTTATTTTTGCCCGAACCCCTTCTGTGCATAGTGTGGTCTTCCCCAGCTTTCCCTGGCATGACGCTACCTTCTGGCCCCCATGAACTTGTGGTTAATGCTGCCAATCTCATTTTCTTTGTCACTAACCCAGAATCTTAATTACCCCGCTTGCTGGAAGTCCCCTCCTTATATGGTAGCCTATCCAACTTCAAAATTAACTACTCTAAGTCGTCCGCATTGAACATTACCTTACCCTCCACTTCGATCCCATATCTACTACGCACTTTTCGTTGGGAGCATTGACGACTCTAGGAACAATATATAGGGGGGGCACATGAGAGAGTCAAAACTGGGGAGCACTAATAATTTAGGTTTGTAATGTAACGCATAGTGCTGAGGTCAGTTATGTAACGCAGAGGTCAGTTATGTAACGCAGAGTGTGGAGGACCGTTATGTAACTTAGAGGTCAGTAATGTAACGCAGAGGTCAATAATGTGAGGAGGTCGGCAGTGTGACGCAGAGTGCGGAGGTCGGCAGTGTGACGCAGAGTGCGGAGGTCGGCAGTGTGACGCAGAGTGCGGAGGTCGGCAGTGTGACACAGAGTGCGGGGTTCAGCTGTGCAAAAAGAAAAGGGACTTACAGTGCTGATGTGCTCTGTCCTCATGCCCTCTTCTTCCTCTCCGGGTGGTGGTGGGGGGAGGATTAATATTTGCTGGAGGTAAATCCCCAAGCAGCCTTGCTGTGCCTTCTCTGGCTCTGCAGGGTCCCCTCTGCACTCTCCCTCCCAGCCAATAGCAGCTGAGGTGGGCAGGGAAGGACTGCAGCCTTAAATAGTTAGAGATTCAAATTACCTCTGACTTCTTCGATCTATTTGACGCCAACTACATCCCCTTCCACAAGCTCAAACAAGACCTTTGTAACTGGAGCACCTTATCTTTATCCTGGTTTGGGAGATGTAACTCCCTGAAGATTACTTTGTTCCCCCGAATGCTATACCTTATCTAAGCTATCCCTATTCGATTGCCGCCTCATTAGTTTCACCAGCTGCACTCCGAATTTATATCCTTTGTATGGGGTGCCAGCTGTCCTCGAATTGGCAGACATATTTTATCCCTCCCCAAGTCGAATAGTGGGGTGGGCCTTCCCAACCTTCTAGCCTACTGCAAGGCTTCACAAATTAATAGACTCCTAGACTGGTGTGCCCAGAGGGTGTTTAGAGGCACTGAGTGAGTTGTCCCCTTCCCCCTCTCCCCCTTTTGGTGACCCATGATTTTTGCCCTGGTTATGAAAATAGGCTGCTCCTCCTGGCAAATAAATTTAGAATGTTAGATTTTCAGTCTGATTTCTAGATGGCTTTCATGCTCTGATTTGCGAACCTTGGTGGACCCCCTTTAGATTTCTGGAGTGCGATGCAAATAGGGCACTTCTTGAGAGCAATACCCTCCCCACATGACCTGGATAGACCGTGCACGGCTTTTGAAAGTATGTGCAGAAGTAGTTCTCCAACATGGCTATCTGTGCTGGAGATGCAGATCTTCCCCAGGTACTTTGCTACACATCTTATGGTCCTGCTCAACACTATGCAGCTTCTGGAACACGGTGGGAGAAGTTGGGAAACCCTTGACCATGGTAGACCTGTTCGACAATCCTGCCACCTGCTTATGGCACCTGCCCCGGCGCCCCATGACTAGATATAGATCCTCCCTCACGGTCCACCTGATTAATGCCACCAGGGCTTGTATTCCACTGTTATGGAAGTCTCCCCAACCTCCCTCTATTCAGATGTGGCTCTCCAAAGTAAATGATACTTACAGGATGGACAGGGCCAGATTTACTCTCCCTGCCGCCCCAAGGCCAGGTTCCACAATACGCCCCCTCCCCATCAATTGTGAATGGCAACCAGATGGCAGGGTGGCGGGGTTAGTTTTCAATTTTTTTTAACTGTTTCTTTATTTTTATAACTTCAATTATTTCTTCTCATTTTTTTGTATTTTTATTTATTTAATTATTTTTTAATTAATTTCTTTTTACTTTTTAATAATTTATTTTTTATAGTTTTTATCTTATTGTTTATTTTTTATAATTATACGGCGGGACACTACGGAGCCGGTGGGCGGAGCCTCGGCCCACCCCGTCATGATTGGACGGCGGCCGCACACTACGGTCCGCCGCCGGGACACCTTACACCGATGCCTGCAACTTCCCCACAAGGTCACCGCTGCTGCCCCGAGGCAGGTCCTCGGTGGCCTTGTGGGAAATCCGGGCCTGAGGATGGAGGACCTGACTGCTTCCCTGAATAACACAGAGGAAAAATTAAACTCCACCTGGAGCCCCTGGGTGTGTTTCTGGTACTCTGTTCGCTATCGCTGGTACATGTGCTTGTATCTCTTTGGCAGATTCTGCCCTGCAAGATGTGTAGAAATCTGTCAGTATTGCTGAAGGTCGTTTCTGCGGCTCCTGGGGTGGGTACCCTCGTTCTTCTCTTTTTCCTCATGCTTTTTCCCCCTTCTTTCCTCACTCCTCTTACATTCTGTTTGAGTTTTTCATACTGTTTTCTACACCCCTCTATTGGGGTGTAGAACAGCTCTAACAGCTCTAACAGCTTTGTTTACCTTCTTATGAGAGGCTACATTATCTCTCCACATTCCTTTATTGCATAGATGTGTGTTATCCTTACCATTTCTACACACCCGAGTGATGTTCGCTCTCCAAGCTGCATATTTATACACAAACTATCTGAACTAGATTGGATGTGTATGTTTATAACAGCGAATGGGGGCAGCCCTGGCGTATACCATTGTGTAGCGGAAGAGGGGACGACAAGGTGCCATTCACCTTAACTCTGGCAGTCAGAGGAGTATAATGCAGAGATCCATGCCAACATCTGGGGGTGCAGTCCCAGGGCAGTCAGTGTTAAAAACATGAATCCCCGGTCTACTCTGTCGAACGCCATTTCGGCGTCCGTGGACAAGAGCAGGACTGGGAAATTCAGTTTATGAGCTAAATGGATCAAATATACTGACTTGAGAGTGCTATCTCTGGCCTCTCTCTCTGGTAGAAAGCCCACCTGATCTGGATGTATCCAATGGGGTAAGAGCGGGCTCATTCTGGAAGCTAGGATCTTGGCATAAAGTTTGGTATCAACGTTCATTAGTGATATAGGGCGGTAGCTAGAACAGCAAAATGGATCTTTACCAGGTTTAGCAAGTAATGTGATGTGAGCGAGTAGCGATTCTGGGTGCATAGGTAAATCGGTGTCGATTGAATTGACATATCTACAAAAGTAAGGGGCTAACGGGGTCTGGAAACGTTTAAAATATAAAAGAGGGAAACCGCCAGGGCTCTTGCCTAGGGGAGTGGATTGGATTGCCTGCTCAAATTCCGCTACAGTAATGGGGGATTCTAGGGCTAGTAGTGTGTCCTTTGGCAATGAAGGCAAACCCACATTTTGTAAGTATTGGGTGATTCTCTAACCCACGTGTGCCGTGAGGGAGGGCGAACCCTATATAGGTCCTAGTAAAATTCACGGAACACCGCAGCGATGTCAGTGGTAAGGTGAGCCATAGAGTCCGATGTAGACTTAATTTTAGGTAAAATATCATATTTTAATGAAGACATTAAAAGTACGAAACCTAAAATCAGTTATGATCAGTGAGTCCTTATTTGGAAAATCCTCTACGTGTTTCGCCACAGCCATGGCTTCATAAGGAGGAACATATGACTATAAGCTAACATCAAGTACCATTAGAAAATCATAATTCCATTACAACAACATGGTGATTTGGTGTATACAAGTACAATATCTTACTGTGGATGATTGTATCCATATATGAATATACCAGCAGCTATTCTCCCATTGGAGTGAGCAAAACAGGACTGCAGAGGCTTCAATAGTCACGACCTTGGTTCCCCCGTAGTCCTCTTTTCTTTCGCTGACGTGATCTCTTCCTTCCCTTGTACCTGATCCATTGATCTATTCCCCCTGTATCTGATTCATTCCCCCCTGTACCTAAACCCTTTAGTACCTGAACCCTTCCCCCTGTATCTGATTCTTTCCCCTCCTGTACCTGATCCCTTCCTCCTGTATCTATTATCTTCCTCCTGTACCTGATCCCTTTCTTTCCCTGTATGTGATCCTGTCCTTCACATGTACCTGATCCATTCCCCCCCTGTACCTGATCCCTGCCCTCCATAGCGGATTCCTTCCCCTTCTTACGTTATTATGACAGTCCTGCATGGGACCCGGCCTTTTCTTTGTTTGAGATGTGATCTGAAGGGCTTTGTTTACATATGTGTGAATGTTTATGGTAGAGCTGTGTTTGTATTCTCTATAGTGTGTATAATACTTTACACCTTGGAAGGATCAAATCCCAGGAGCCGAGTCTGCAACACACTTAATTCTCATAGAACATGGTCGCCATGCATTTTCACACACAGCACAATGCAGATTTAAACCCAGTTAAATCAAAATGGCAACAATATGGCAGTCATGTTAACGCATAATGTGAACCTTACCTGGCAGTAAAATAAAATTACACCTGGCATATAACTCTTCTTAGTCTTTCCTATTGTACTTTGAAGGCACATTTCAGGACTTCTTAAACTTCAGATTTGCTACAGGATTGAACTGAGTAGCTCCTGCAGTCAGGGCCGCTCTATTGTAAGGCTGCACCATCCCAGCAGTTCTGTTTATGATGCGATCGGCAATGCATAGTGTAGCTCTGCCCCTGCCCAACGCAGCATAGCACCTCTGCAGGTAGGGCGCATAGGGGGGTGTTTGTCCAGGGTCCAATCAATAATAAAGACAGCCCTGGTGTTTACTTGATGCTGTAGCCTGACATTCATCTTTATGCTGCTCCACTGTGTAAGTTCATTACAGCTTTGCTCACAAATTAATAAGCCTCTAGTTCTAGCGTATTTCCTCTTTTGCTTCCTCCTGCAGGCTTGAAGTGTCTCTGATCTGAAGGGTGAGCAATATGTAAGTGGAGGTGTAAGGACACACAGAGTCACCAGAGCTTGATTTACATTTTAATCCTTACAGATATTTTTATTTATTTTATCATATGACAAATACACCTTCTAACAGTAGGTTGCTCCAATTTTCCATTTTTTTAAATTAAGACAAGCCCATCATGAGAAAAACATGGAGGATACCATTGGTAAGCTCTCTTTCAAAAAAAGGTAGCTGCCTGGTCATTTTGTTTAAGTTCAGTATTTCTTGCTTTCTGGTAAGAATCATTGAATTAGGATAAGGATGTGAATTAGGAATTCTGTGTAATCCCAGGTGAAATGACTATGCTCCACCGCCTGTTAGTACACCAAACTCACCAAAAATAAGGGACACAGAAGGTCAACAGGATAAATATTTAACCAGCTCCCGTCCATGGCCGTTCCTGAACGGCCGGACGGGAGCCTTATAGGAGCGGGAGGGCGTCTTAAGATGTCCTGCCCCTCCCCCCACTCGTGTGCGATCTCCCGATGATCTCTTCTCGGTCCCCGAATGCAGGAAGTGCATCACTTCCTGCATTCAGTGTCACTCTCAGGTTACAGATGCTGGTGAGAAGCTGATGAAGCAGATCCCTGCTTCATCAACTTCTCTGGGGGTCCCTAGGTGACATTAGGGGTCTTAGAGATGTCTCCATAAAGAGGACCTGTGATTTAGATTGGTTATAACATAGAGGATTTCTATGTGATAGCAATAAAGTTAAGTTTAAAAAAAAAAGTAAAATAACACTGTACTGTGTTACACAATGTACTGTGCCGTTTTTTTACACTGAACCGCAATAAAGTCTGTGACAGCTGTAAGTCCCCGCAGTGGCTGTGCGGGGATGTACTCTGTCACCAGTGCACCAGAGGCAGAGAGCGGCTCTATCTGCGGGTGGGCATTTGCCCCGTACAAATCCCCCCCGGATCCACCA
This sequence comes from Nanorana parkeri, assembly GCF_000935625.1. Lineage (NCBI taxonomy): Eukaryota > Metazoa > Chordata > Amphibia > Anura > Dicroglossidae > Nanorana > Nanorana parkeri. The sequence goes on from NW_017307604.1 coordinate 293,617, forward strand.
CTGATGGCGGCGCTGGACGTCGGCGCCACTGAGCGGCGGAGCGACGCGTCACTGCTGTGGGCGAAGCTCCAGGTGGAATCCTCTGGGCAGTCTTCAGCCACCTACATTAGGACCCCAGCTGGAGCTCCGCCCACAGCAGTGACGCGACGCTCCGCAGCCACCACGGAAGGTAAAGTAAAAAAAAAAACATAGCGCAAGCTTCAGCGCTTTGTATCGGGGCATTTTGACAAGTACAAGTACTTGTCAAAATGCCCTGTATCGGGCCCGATTCCGATGCTAGCATCGGTATCAGGACAGCCCTAAATTTAACGAGGACCATCTGGGGAACACTTCTGCTATAAGTTCAGGGTCGCTAAAGCGACCCTGAGCTTATAGCAAAACTGTAAATAGCAGCACCGTAAGGCATACTGACCTGGCCAGCTGGGAACAGTTTTGTTCCGCCGTATGCCTTAGTGCGGTGGCAGTGAAAGGGTTAAAGCATCGCCTATGGCCAATTTTGGGGGTGGTTGTTTTCTGCGATTTCACGGGCGCACACAATTTTGAAGCTTGACATGTTTGGTGTCTATTTACCCGCCGTCACTCATTTTGCCTGATGAAGGAGATCTATGAGAGACCGCGAAACGTTACTTTTTGATGCATTGTGCTATGTTTCATGCGTCAATAAACAGACGCCTTTGATTCATTACCTGGAGTGCCGGTGTCTATGTTATCCTATTTACCCGACGTGACCCCGTCTTTTATATTTTACCAAAAAATTCGGGTGATAATAAATGTTTCATAACATTTCATAGGGTAACAGGGTTTAAAAAAAAAAAAAATGATGGTACTTTTTTTGTTATATAGTACAAACTAAAAACCCCAGTGGTGAATAAATACCGCCAAGAGAAAGCTCTATCTGTCCCCAAAAAACGGTAAAAATGTATTTCAGTACAGCGTTGCATGGCAAAATAAATGTCAATCAAAGCACCGCAGCGCTGAATACTAAAAAATGGCCTGGCCAGGAAGGGGGTGTAACACCCTGGTCTTCAAGTGGTTAATATGATGTCCACTTGATCAGACCGAATGTTTATGGCAGTTGGATATTTCTCTGCAAACCCAAAGGTATTTGATGGAGCATAAACCATAAAACAGGCAATTTAGTTGTGTGATACTGTTTTTATTTAAAATTAAATGTATAAAGAAGAAATTGCAACAGCTCGTTTTGTAGTAGACACAACGTGTAGCATGTGGCTACACAATATATGTCATTTTTTTTCTTGTCCTGTTCTGTGTGAGTTCTGAGTCGGTTGGGCATCTGTATACAGAAAGTGGATTCTAGTTAAAACAGCACCAGCTGAGTTCTCTGCTAAAGGAGCACACAACAAAAGGCCTTTCATTTTAGGTTCGTTTGACTTACCAATACGTGGTGGTGAGGGAATAGTAATTTCCCCTGGGATTAAAAACATTTTTTTTTTTTTTGCGCATAAAGAGGCATTGCTTTTGTGGGACTTTTTTTCTCTGTATATGGACTTCACATTGGCTTGTGTTGGCACTTATTTGTTGTTTTGATTAAAGGAGATCTATGAGGTGAGTGCTTTTCACTCACCTCATAAGTCTAGCCGACCTGTGACAATGAGACTGTCACAGGTCGGCTCAGTAGATCGGGAGGTGAGCGAACACATACCGGCGTTCGCTCACTTCTCGATCCTGTCACTGCCTCTAGATAGGCAGAGCCAGCTGTCAGTCACGCAGCTGGGCGGATCCCGGCACAATTGTCGGGATCCGCTTCAGCTGTGGCGTCTCAGTATACCGCGAGGTACAGCTCGCAGTATACTGAGCCTAAGGTGACGGGAGGACGCTAGTTTGTGTCCTCCCGTTACCCTAAGGAGAATTATGGGGAAAAGCCTTAACCCCATAATTCTCCTTTAAGGTTTTTTTATTTCAAGCTGGTTTTTTTTTCTGCGATTAAACTTCTTTATACCATGTTTACTTTAAGGATAATTTACTACCAGATTTAAAATTAAAAACATTGTATTTGTTTTAATGCAGATGGTTTGGTAAAAAAACTGGAAGAATTGGAGAAAACATCAGAATTTTATAAAGGTATATTTCTATAAGCTTGAATGATCTGTGCTATATTGCTTGTCAAAGTCTAATGATCAGTGTATTTTGCTGCTTTCTCTTATAGCAACTATGTATATGTCTATGTTGTGTATTGTTTAAACCCTTGGTTCTCAACTGGTGGGTCGTGACCCAAAAGTGGGTCGCGACCCTGTGTTCAGTGGGTCGCCGCTTGCCTTCCACTTTTCTAGGTGAGAGGCTCCGCTGCCTCCCCCAGCGTAACACTGTCAGTTCTCGCGCCGAGCAGCCATTCAAAATATGCTGCCCGGTGCCAAGTGTCAGCTTGAGGTGGGGTGGGCTGGGACTATGGCCATGAGGGAGCTCCATTCATGCTTGCATTCCCTACAGCACCCTCACATGTCCTGTAGAGGTGCCTGGACCGGAGTGATGTCACATTCTGGCTCCTGGCACCTCTACAGGTGATGCACATATGGATGGCGCTCCGTCACAGCACATTCTGGTGTGGGAGTGCATTGCATTGCCATTAATTTGAATGGCATCCTAAATGCATCTCCCACCCACAGTTCTATCGCCCGCATCGGAACGCGAGGTACCACATGCCGTGCGTTCCATTGCAGTTCAACTTGGGTCGCAACTTAATGACCAAGGACAAATGTGGGTCCTGAGGTTAAACCGGTTGAGAACCACTGGTTTAAACTATGGCGATTATTAACAAAAGGGTGAAGAGTTTGGAGAGGGCACGAAAAGTAAACAATTTAGGCCAGGGGTCAGCAACTTTTTATAGACTCAAGTGCCATTTTTGCAACCATCAGACAACCGAGTGCCAATGAACAATAGCGCACCTTTGTTTTAGATTCACATTTTTATACTGATAGTTGTGCTGCTAATAGTAAAGGTGTTTTTTTTTCCATATTAAAATGTGTATTGAAGGTTTTCAGAATATAACAAAAGACATACATACAATACAGTGAGCATACATTAAGACAATCACACTACATACGATATCCAGGGTAAAGGGGGGGGGCGCCTTTGAGTAAGCGTGGCGCAATATGCGCATTCGGGCATGCGGCCTGATACCACCTCGCGAGAAGTTTGAAGTTGGCTTCGGTCATGTAGCTATCCGGGGAGGCAGAGGAGCACATATGCAACACCTTGGACCTCTGAGAGGGGGATAAGGGTGTTCGAAAATTCCTGTTCCCATTTCCCAAGGTATGGCGGGGGCTGGTCACCAGTAATTCCCGACAAAATCTTGTATATGACAGAGAGACCATGGCTTGTGGGAGTCGGTGACCCCAATAATGATTCAAAGGGCAAGAAGTTACCTCTCACTCGTAGTGGCTTCGGGAGAGACATAACAAAATGTTGTAGTTGTCTGTATCTCCAGAAGTCCATCGAATGGGTGCCCCACTTGTCCCTCAGAGCCTGGAGGGCAGAGTGAGGTCCCTTGGAGGACGTGATAACGAAAATGGGGGAGGGACAACATGCCGTTCACTTTGACTCTGACGGTTGGAGAGGAGTACAGTGCGGTTATCCACGCCAACATCCGGGGACCAATGCCCAGGGAGGTCAGCGTGGAGAACATGAATCCCCAGTCCACTCTGTCAAATGCTTTTTCGACATCTGTAGCCAAGAGTAGGACTGGGGAATTCTGTGTATGAGCTAGGTGAATAAGGGACACAGATTTAAGGGCGCTGTCCCTGGCCTCCCTCCCCGGGACAAAGCCCACCTTGTCCGGATGAATCCATTCGGGAAGAAGTGGGCTAAGTCGGGAAGCCAGGATCTTGGCGCACAACTTAGTGTCCACATTCATCAGTGATATGGGGCGGTAGCTAGAGCAGCAAGCTGGGTCTTTACCCGGCTTGGGAAGGATAGTGATGTGGGCAAGTAACGATTCCGGACGGAGTGGGGAGGTGGCGTCGATGGAATTAACATAACTACAAAAATGGGGGGCTAAGTGAGCCTGAAAACGCTTGAAGTACAAGAGAGGGAATCCGTCTGGGCCAGGGCTTTTGCCTAAAGGCGTGGATTGGATCGCTCGTTCTAATTCCGCTGTAGTGATGGGGGATTCTAAGGCAAGTAAGGTAGCAGTTGGCAACGCAGGTAAGCCCGCCTTTCGTAAGTAAGCAGTGATTTTATCAGAAAGATCCGGACGTAGGTGAGACTGTGATGGGGGGTTGACCTGGTACAAGTCTTGATAAAAGTCATGGAAAACTTTGGCTATATCAGTGGTATGGTGGGCCATAGAGCCCATAGTGGTCTTGATTTTGGGGATATAAGTGGCAAAGCGATGTGGTCGCAGAGCGTGTGCTAAAAGTCTACCAGGTTTATTACCCTGAACATAGAATTTCTTATTCCGCGCATCAAAGGCACGTTTAGTGTCCGATTCCAGCAGCTCTCTAAGTCGTTCTCGTTTGAGGGTAAGTGTTTGATATGTAGAGCTGTCAGCAGTAATTTTATGAGATATTTCTAGAGAATGTATTTCGGACAGTAACAGTTGTAGCTGCGCAACCCGATCCCTCTTCTTCCTGGAGCCTATGGCAATCAGCGTACCCCGGATCACTGACTTGTGGGCTTCCCAGAGGACTGCAGGGGAAACAGATTCCTGGGCGTTTTCCCTGAAGTAGGTATCTATATTGGCAGCCACGGTTGCAACAACCTTTGGGTCGTGGAGGAGGGATTCATTAAGCCTCCAATTGTAGCTTCTAGTTGGGGCATTCGCTAAGGTAAGTAATACAGATACCAGAGCATGGTCCGATAAAGTGAGAGGGAGTATAGTCGCGGCTTGTACCGCTTCTACAAGGAAGTGGTCTAAGAAGAGCATGTCTAACCGCAAGTAGGAATTATGGACAGAGGAGTAGTGGAGTAGTAGATATGAGAGTCCCTCTCACTGGGATGAAGTACTCTCCATACATCAACCAGGTGAAGACCATGTAGCATTCTGCGTACAGTATTAAGGTGTGATTTAGGGTTACGTGCATGGCCTGTGGATGTGTCCATGGATGGGTCCATGCAAAAGTTAAAATCCCCCGACACCATCAGGTGACCGGAACGAAAGCTCCGAAGTTTACCCAATATTTTCCTAAAGTAGGAAGCTGGTGAGGAATTCGGACAGTAAACGTTCGCCACAGTATATATAACACCATATAATTCAACATGAAGGAAAAGGAACCTGCCCTCCGGGTCAACCATTCTATCAGTGACCGTGAAGGGAATATCCTTTCCAAATCCTATGGCGACCCCACGCCCCCGCTTGGTAGGGGACGTGCAGTGGTACCAGTGTGGAAAGTACCCAGAGTGCAAACGTAGGGCAGAATCATGAGAGATATGAGTCTCCTGCAAGAAAACCACGTCAGCCCGCAATCTGTGTAGCTCAGCCAAATACCTGGTGCCTTTTGGCGGGGGCATTAAGGCCCCTGACATTGTACGTCACCAGGCGTAGGGACGCCATCATGGATATGGAATGATATGCGACCGAAACATCAAGCAACCCAGACCCAGGAAAAGAACCACAAAGTGAAGGGAAGGGGGACTTACAAGGGGGGACAAAGACATCGACAAGGACACGGGGGAACACATATGGGACAGAGAACATCTTGTAAAAACCACACCCATCCACACCACACACTTCCCGACAAACCATACACACTTAACTCTCATACCTAATCTAAACACAAAATTACTCAACAAAGTAAAACTAGCAAGAGCGGACACTCCCCAGGAATCCCCTGTGTCCCTCCAACTCTATCCTATTAGGGGGTTGAAACTAACCACTTATCCTGCACCCACTTCCATCCACATCCCATTGATTTCATATTCTCTCCCCTTATTCTTTTTTCTGAGAACCTATAGAACCATTTCTATCTATAACACCTCTTTGACCCAACTAGGATATGGAATAGATAAACTACAAAAACCTCAATTAATTTAAAAAAAAGGGAAAAATCCATCTACCCACACTCACATACATGCAAACGTATAAAGGCTCAAAATCTCCACTCGCCCCCTCGCTACCGGCAAGCGGAAGGGGCGAGTGGAATCAAAGCCACTGAGTCAGACACTCAGTTGTGGACCTAGTGCCCAACTCCCGGAGGGATCCTAGGTAACTTGCCGTACGCCGCTGCTCACAGCCGAGCATCTTCCCATGCCAAGGATGGCTGCTTGACAGTCGCCATCCCTACTAAGGTCCTCTCCTGTATCCTATCGACGGCATAACCTCCTGCCTGCGCACAAGGTTTATGGGAGCTGTAATTTCACTTTTACAGCGCCTCCGTGACAGCAATGGGTAAGTGTGTCACGTGGGGGGTATTGGGTTAGGTTTTATTGTTGCGGTGGTCCCGTGTCCCAGTGCTCCATCATCCCATCGGACCCGCAACCCCAGTCCGATCTGATAAAGTCACGGGTCCGACGGAACGACAGAACACCGTACCCCACGGATGTCGCAATACAGGAGAAGACCCGGGGTGGACTGGCAGACCACGAGAGGGGCCCCAACAGCTTCATATGCTGCAAGTCCCCTTCATGCCGCCTAAGCTGCAATAGCTATTCATGGGACCAGAGTTAGTCCCAAGTGTCCGGGGGACATAGAGATGGGTCAGGGTGCCATGTGTGTATCATGGATGTACGCATATGTGCGATATCCTGTGCGTTGTGCTGTAGCTGCATATATAATATCCTGTGCATTGTGCTGTGACTATATGTGTAATGTCCTATGTGTTGTGCTTTGGCTATATGTGTAATGTCCTGTGCGTTGTGCTGTGACTGCATATGTAATGTCCTGTGCATTGTGCTGTGGCTGCATGTATAATGTCATGTGTATTGTGCTGTGGCTGCATGTATAATGTCATGTATATTGTGCTGTGACTGCATGTGTAATGTCATGTGCGTTGTGCTGTGGCTGCATGTATAATGTCATGTATATTGTGCTGTGACTGCATGTATAATGTCATGTATATTGTGCTGTGACTGCATGTATAATGTCATGTATATTGTGCTGTGACTGCATGTATAATGTCATGTATATTGTGCTGTGACTGCATGTGTAATGTCATGTGCGTTGTGCTGTGGCTGTATGTGTAATGCTCTGTGCGTTGTGCTGTAGCAGTATATGTAATACTATGTGCGTTGTGCTGTGACTATGTGTAATGCTATGTGCGTTGTGTTGTGGCGGTATGTGTAATGCTCTGTGCGTTGTGCTGTTGCGGTATGTCTAATGCTCTGTGCGTTGTGCTGTGGCAAAATGTCTAATGCTCTGTGCATAATGCTGTGGCTGTATGCGTAATGTCCTTGTGCGTTGTGCTGTGGCGGTATGTGTAATGTTCTCTGTCCCGTGCATTGTGCTAGGGGGTACAAAAAAAAGAAAACCCAAAAGCAAAACACTCATAAATACACATATTTCTCTTAGGTAATTCATTCCTATATTCTCCCCTACCCTAGTTGGTCTTGATTACCCCAAATATATCTCTATTTTTATACAGCGATAGTCTCTCATTGTCTATTTGGAGATTGGTTTTCATAAATCTTAATGTTTATACTATTCAGTTCACACAGGTTCTCGCATCTATTTTCAATTATCTCCAGATTCGCCTTGCCCTTCCCCGTCTTTCCAAGGTCCTCTGGGCCGTATCAACTTCCATTGATCCCACTCCGGGGCCTGGGGCAAATCCGGTGGCGGAGGATCTGGCCAGGCCTCCATTTGCAATGCTGGCAATCCCAAAACTTTAGAGAAGCCCAGTACATCCTCTATTGTGCGCACAATATGCACCTGTCCATTTCTCCTTGCCCGCAAATTAAATGGAAAACCCCATTGATAAGCAATACCCGCAGCTCTCAGCGCTTGGGTCAGTGGGCGTAAAGCTCTCCTTTTGGTCAGAGTTCTCCATGATAAATCTGCAAACAAAGTGATTACAGCGCCACTATAATTTATGGATCCCTTCTCTCTGGCTTTAGTTAAGATCCTCTCTCTTTGTTTGTAGAAATGCACTCTGCACAATACATCTCGCGCCTGTGCTTTCTCTGTCCGATATTTATTTGGAATATGGTGCACTCTATCCATCTCTATATATTCTATTTCTGTGTTATCCAGGAATTTATTGAAAATGTCTTGTACTGACCTTGAGATCTCTTCTGACCCTGTTGTCTCTGGTATTCCTCTTATCTTGATATTGTTCCTACGCTGTCGATCTTCCAGGTCATCAGCAAGTGATCTCAGAGTCTGGAGTTGATTATGGTACTCTTTCATTCCCACACACACAGCTGAATACCCTGTCAATATCTGTGGGACCACTGCTTCCAATGCCTCTGTCCGTTCATGGAGTTTCTGGAAGCTAGTCCGAATTTCTCTCATTTCCCTCTTATGTAATTCTTCTATGCGTTGAAGCATTGTTTCAATATCTTTCTAATCTAATTAGTCCAACCAGGGCGGCTACAGGATCTACAAGACACCGGCTAGTTGATGTGGATGTAGCAGGTGCAGGAGCTCAGAGCACACACATCCTCACACACTCATGGGTTAGCCACCTAATTTAAGGTGTTTACCTTGCCATTAGCAGCACAGCTATAAGTGAAAACATTGAATAACTGGTGCACACACAAACCATGCTCATATTTATATGTGCTGAAAAGTAAACGGGACTTACCGTTTTAGTGTGATCCCTGTGCCTGTATTTAATGGCCCAGTTGTGCTATGTCTGGCCTTTAGGATGTTACTTTGAACCACACACATGCCTCTGAATTATCAGTTGTAAGTTGGCTTCGAGACGGACGTAACACTGTCTTCATGTGTGAAAGAAATCTTTTCACACGTATATGTGGATCAAAATGCAGAGATTACTGCAAAGGCCACCTTTTTTAAACAAGAATTTTTCTCATAAACTCTCCCAACAAGCCACAATGGATGCTGCTTGGTCAGTGTCAGGGTTTTCAAGTTTTTTGCAAAGCTCTGTGAATTTACATGTCCACAGTGAAGAGGTTTTAAACTCAATATGCTGCATTTCAAACTCATCAATCTCTATCCATTAAAAATGAGTTAAAGACAGGTCTTTCTCTTCAAAGTTTCCTGGATGAATCAAAAATAAAAACATTGGGCCATTTCGCTCAAAGTCCTTAAACATGGTGGGGAATTCAAGCTCAAGTTCTTGAACGTACTGAATGATGGCATCAGGATTGACAGCTTGCTGTGACGATAACATCTTCAAGTGGCTGAAATAACAAAAGCTTCCAGTTTGAATATCACAACAGAATGCTTTGATTTTCACTAGAAAAGCCTTCCATGCATCAAACAAAGCTAACACAGTTTGACCTGCACCTTGTAATTGCTGATTTGAGTGTGTTGAGATGTTTTGTAATGTCTGTCAAAAACATAAGTTTTACTAGCCATTGCTCATCCTTTAGCTCTGAGTAGTGCAAACTCTTCTCTTTTAACAATGTGTGGATTGCATCAAACGGCTCCAATACCTTCCCGCCACTGAGCCACCTTACAGGGCAATGTAGAGCTAAGTCTTTATAAACACTCTCCAACTCCTCCCGGTAGTGATCAAAACTGTCGGTGGATTAATGATGAGCGAGCAATAAGATAGCAAACAATTTTAACTACTGTGTTCAAAACAGCACTCAAATCAGAATTAGATTTTTTGGCACGTACATTTTCCTGGTGAATAATGCAATGGAACTTCATGACTGGGTGATCAATTTGATTTTTTAGTTCAATAAGTTTTTATTAAAGGTTTTATAGGACATACAGGTGAAACTCGAATAATTAGAATATCGTGCAAAAGTAATTGCAGTAAGTGCTGCAAAAGGGGCCCAAACCAAGTACTGAGTACATATGCATGCTTGTACTTTTCAGAGGTCCGATATTGTTCTATGTACAATCATTGTTTTACTGATTGCATGTAATAATCTACTTTTTTGAGGTTGTGGATTTGGGGTTCTTGGGGTTTTCATGAGCTGTAAGCCATAATCATCACAATTATGACAAATCACGGCTTGAATTATCTTGCTTTGCATGTAATGAGTCTATCTCATATATTAGTTTCACCTTGTAAGTTGCATTAGTGAAATAAATGAACTTTGCACGATATTCTAATTATTCGAGTTTCACCTGTATATGTAAAAGATCAACATACAACCATCAAAGTCACTGTACAATATCAATGGAGATGCATAAGGGTGCCAAACCATGAAACTCAACTGGTCATAGCAACACAACCCCGGGACAGATGGGAAAGATGTAAAGGATTAATATGACTTGTATGGATTGCAATATGCTGTATAATTTGAGTGGCTCGCAAAACTGTCCCTCCCGACAGAATTGTTCAAAAAATATAGTATCCAATCTGGGGCATAAAAGCCAAGACCGCCAGACTGAGTACATATGCATGCTTGTACTTTTCAGAGGTCCGATATTGTTCTATGTACAATCATTGTTTTACTGATTGCATGTAATAATCTACTTTTTTGAGGTTGTGGATTTGGGGTTCTTGGGGTTTTCATGACAAATATGACAAATATGCAGAACACAGACAAATATGCAGAAGAAAATCCTTACAGTAGGGCAAAACCATGATCTGGGACAAAACTATAGAAAAAAGAAAGGGAACCACAAGGGCTGAGAAAGAAACGAGTGAAGCAAGAAAAAACAGAAAATAGAACACATAGAGGACGTGAAAAAGGATGGAATAAAAGTAGAGAAGCAAAGTAAAAAGAATGTAAGGAAGCGTAGATTACAGATAAGGGTCAGCTCAGAAAGAAACCCCTAGAAATTAGGGCCACAGAATCCCCGTCCACCACCATCCACCAGAGTGCCACAGGCATCTGGAAGGAACCCAGAGGACCTAATAGAGGAGCCCAGCCGAGAATGTGTCCGAAGCTCGGAATTCCAGCCACACGGACCAGGTGACATTGTACTTATCTCTGGTGTCATGCTCATCAGCCAGCAATCTTTCTAGGCCCGCAATGCGGTCCACTTGCACAGTCCACTGCGCCAAGGTAGCGAATACAGGCGCAAGTAAATGCTTCAAGAAGCCCCTTTTCACCGGTTTTAGGGAACCTGGTACCATAGTTAACAGTGCGATCCTGGGGTCGTTGGGAATTACAGAACCTGTCACTCGCTGATGAACATTTAGCACTGCCTGCCAAAGCTCTTTAATAGGAGGGCAACTCCACCAAATATGGGTCATATAGCCCGGAGAGGCCTGACAGCACCAGCAAGAGTCCAGGACCTGAGGATAGAACTGGTGGATTACTGTGGGACACCTATACCACCTGGTCAGGACTTTCAGAATTTCTTGTGAGCCTTGCAGGCGATAGAGAGCAAATGAGATAGGACAAAGGATTTCTCCCAACCCATCATGCAGATGGGAAGTCCCAGTTACTGTTCCCAGGCCAAGGCGTAACCTGGAAGCTCCAGGGAGGAGTAGATACGAGAAGGAAATCGAGTAGCGAGACAGTACAGGTAGGGGGAGATAACCGTAAGAGAAGTGAGTCAAAAGCTGTAGGTACCGCTTCCCAGGGTGAGGGAATGATGAATCAGAGGAACAAAACTGTCTATCCGCCAACCACGTATCAGTGAAAAAAGGGAGCCACCGTGGATTCCCGGATAGCCACCACCAAACATCTGTGGGAGTCCTTGTTCTATCTACCGAAGGAGGACCTTTGCATCGCTGGAGGGAAAGCTGGGTTGTTAAAAAGTGGGGTCATAGGGCCAACATAGGAGGAAAGCCCAGAAATGGAGACCCACCTATCCCACAGGTGCAGGGTATGCAGGGTCAAAACAGGCAAAGAAGAAGGTAGGGCACGAGACGCCAGAGAGATCCAAGGTAGGCCCTGCAGGTCCGAACCCGCAATCACCCCCTCAAGCTGAACCCATTGTTTGTCAATGGATCTATGTTTGTCAATGGCACTATGGAACCAGTCCATGATGCAAAGCAAAACTGAAGCTGCATCATAAATGTGCATGTCTGGGGCACCAGCACCACCCTTGTGTTTAGGTAGGGACCGAGTTTTGTAATTCACACGAGGGCGGGAGGAGCCCTAAATGAACTTTGTGAAAATCTGGTGTAGTTTTTTAAAGAAAGGTGGAGGGAGGATTGGTAGAACCTGGGAGAGGTATAGAATCCTTCCCAACCAAGAGATGTTCTTATGATCATACCTGGACAGATCCAGAGTAGTTTTCCTAAAGAGGGGGTCATAGTTGAGGACAAATAATTGAGATGGGTCTGAAGAGATGAACCCCCAGGTATTTTACTGAGGTAGGGCAAATGCGAAACAGGAAGTTAGTTTGAAGTTGAAATAGGCCCCCAATCGTCCAACGACACATTCAGGATCTCTGATTTGACGGGTAGCCTTGGAAATCTTAAAACTTGGGGAAAGAGAGCCGTTGATCCGGACCGGCTCGACCGACAGGAGACACATGGGAGTTCCGGAAGTTTGAGCATATTGCATAAGCAGGACAGTTTTGCTGGTATTGTCTCTGGCTCCGCGTCCCTGCACAAACCCAACCTGGTCAGGGTGAATAAAGCTGGGAAGTATAGGTTGTAATCAATTGACAATCATTTTGGAAAAGAATTTCAGATCTACATAAAAATACTTGAGTTAGATGGGACGATAATTGGTACTGAGGGTATGATCCTTCTCAGGCTTGGGGATCCGAGAAATATGTGCCTCCAACGCCTGGGCAGGAAAGTTAGATCCCGAGGTGATAGAGTTAAAAACCTTAAGGAGAAACGGAGATAAGAGATCCTCATAATGTTTTTGTAGAACTTGCCAGAAAACCTATCAGGTCCTAGACTCTTACCCGCCGGCACTGACCCAAGAACACAGTTTAGTTCGTCCATGGTAAAGGGGGATTCCAAGTCCTCTGCCACCGAGTCATTTAGGACAAGAAGGGCAGTATCTTGCATATAGGAGGACAAGCAGGCCTCCCGATCCGAGGCATGCGGGTCGATCTCAGGGATATTATACTGAGACTCCTAGAACTCAGCGAACGCCTGATGAATCGCCGAAGGTGAGTTAATAAGGACATCAGGAGACGTCCGGATCTGCGAGAGGAAGGTGTGAGAGGATCTACAGGTGAAACTCGAATAATTAGAATATCGTGCAAAAGTAATTGCAGTAAGTGCTGCAAAAGGGGCCCAAACCAAGTACTGAGTACATATGCATGCTTGTACTTTTCAGAGGTCCGATATTGTTCTATGTACAATCCTTGTTTTATTGATTGCATGTAATAATCTACTTTTTTGAGGTTGTGGATTTGGGGTTCTTGGGGTTTTCATGAGCTGTAAGCCATAATCATCGCAATTATGACAAATCACGGCTTGAATTATCTTGCTTTGCATGTAATGAGTCTATCTCATATATTAGTTTCACCTTTTAAGTTGCATTAGTGAGATAAATGAACTTTGCACGATATTCTAATTATTCGAGTTTCACCTGTAGGGTGCAGGGTCCTAGCCAGGGCCCTACTACATTTATCTCAGAATTCATACACTCTATATGCAAATGTATCGCCATATCTGCGTGTCAAGAGATCCAAAAGCCCCAGCAACTTCTGTCTAGTCTGTGAAAATTGTAACAGAACCTCTGGATCAGGAGAGCCCTTGTGTCGTGTTTCCAGATCCCCAAGAGACTGAAAAGTGGCACGTAGGTTTTGAGAGCGCTCACACTTTAGCCTGGATCCGTGCTGAATCAGGGTACCCCGGAGGACCGACCTTAAGGACTTCCAACTGAGTCGGGAAAGAGGTATGTTCTCGGTCATGGATCTCCATGAACCGGCGAATCTCCTGGGAGAACGCTGAAGCACACACCATGTCAGCTAGTAGAGATTCATTAAGGCGCCACGTCCACTCACGACTGGGAACCTTCGGGATCCGCAAAGAAAGCATAACCGAGGCATGGTCAGACCACACAGTGGGGTCTATGTCACAAGTAGGAGACCAGTTGAGTACCGGATGGGAAACAAAGAAATACTCCAACCTACTGCACGAAGAATGGGGAGCAGAATAGTGTTTTTAGTCACAAGTCATGGGATTTAGAACCTGCCACACATCAACCAGACGGAGATCAATAAGGCCTTTTTTGAGTAGACGCAGCTTGGGGAAAGAGAGTGTAGAGCGACCCACCAAGGAGTCTAGAACGGGTTCAACAGTAAGGTTAAAGTCCCCCCCACAAAGACCGTACCCTCCGCAAAATCCTCCAATATCTTCAGGAATTGGACAGATGCTGTGATCTGGTTGCCCTCGAGCGGGGTAGTCCCAACCTGACCTCAACATCCACCTCCAAGCTAGCTTCCGCACTAGTGGTTTCCCCCGGACAATCCCGGCCTGACAGCTTCAACTGTTCACCGCAGCTCCCCCACACACACACAAACACAGATCTCAGGTACACATCCACCAGCAGCTAGCACGTTTTAAACAGCCCAAAAAAATTTTTTCTCCCAAACCCGAGCCGCCCCCTCAGATTCCAGCCACATTAAACGTCGGACCCAGTTTCCCCTTTTGACATCTTAGTCTTTCCAGCACCAACGATTTACACATTAGCCTGCCCACCACCACCAGCAACCCTTCATCCAGACCTCACCGCTGACAACGCGCTATTACCCACACCCTGGTAAGTCTCATTCGATTATTTTCTCCTGCTCAGTCACTACTTGGTAGTGCGCTTCTGCATTTTTTATGTTCTCTATCAGCAAAACGTTGGACACCCCGGTCCGCAATTTTTAGGAGCCGCACACTTAGTAACGCAAGCGATATTTGTTCTACCTAACCTCAGGGGCAGCGCTGTAATAGAGGACATTTCTCTCAACTTTTTTTTTGCTGTGATCTGGTTTGTGTTCGAGAGGTAGACGTTCGCCAGCATCAAGATCCTACCCCAGAGTGACAGCTTGAGCAATAAATACCTACCAAACTCATCCGTGCGCTGGTCCAAGACCGTCTTAGGGAGAGATTTGTGTAAGGCAATGGAGACACCCCTAGATTTCTGTATACTGTTAGAGCTATGGTACATCTGGTAAAATACCTGTTAGAACATTGGGGAACATGTTAACTGTGAAAATGTGTCTCCTGCAACAAAATCACCTGTACTCTGTCCCTATTCATATGGTATAGGATCTGGCCCCTTTTGGAGGGGGACATTAAGACCCCGTACATTATAGGTACAAAGCTTGAGGTCCACCACTGTGGTCCTAGTTGCAGCCATGCCGGGAGCAGGGGGCAGGAAAGGAAGGGGAAAAAGAGGGAGAAGCCATCCAAAAAAGGTAGGTCGGGCCAGTCCTGAATTGAAATTGGATCCGCTTCCAGGAACCGGAACAAATCCGGGCAGTGGCGATGGAATTGATTGAATCCTTTCCGTATCTGCACGCTAAAAGGATGACCACATCCAGAGCGGCCTTAGGACTTTAGGTGCCCTGTGCGAGAAAGCTTTACAGTGCTCCTCAGTGACCACACCCCTCAGTGGCCACACCCATTTCTCCAATATCCGCACCATTTAAAGACTCACATTTTGTTAAGCCCCAAAGAAACATAATAAAAATGATGATAAAAATAAAATGTCTATTCAAAGGTATTAAACTTGTAAGCACAATATAAGTAGTTTTATTAAATAAAACCACAGCAGGTAAACAAGTGATGAACAATAAATGTCAAACTAAAAAAGAGTCTATAAAAATAAAGTGTTAGGATTTCATGCCAACCCTTTTTTCAAGTGTAACTAGAAAAGTCAAAATAAAAAACAGAACACAAAACCTAGACTACATGTTAAATTAATGAATTACTATATGCCCGAATATACGAAAAATTTATTCAGGCACATAATAATTTGTTTGAGAATGCGCGGCGAATACGTACCACTATCTTGGAGGCGGGGAGCATGACGTCACATGACACCATGCATGCGTGGAGTCATGTGACGTCACACACTGATATAGGCGCCGCCATCTTGGTGTATACCTAGATATACACCAAGATGGCGGCGCCCAACATGTGCGATGTCATATGACGTCATGCGCGCTGCCTCCAGAACACGCCAGTGGCTGAATCCAAAATAGCATAACAATTTGTTTTGTTTCATGAAACGAATGATAAAATTTTTAGTTTTCGTTAATTTCATCTGAAATGAATGGAAAGCACTCACTACAGAGGCTTCCCATTCATTCAGAAACCGATGATAGTAAAACATTTACCATCAAGCAGTTTGCGAACGGGGAAAAGCCTCTGAAACTGACAGGATGACAGCGGCTCCGTTCTCTTCACTGCTCGGCCATCCTGAAAGCTGCGGCCTCTCTTCTCCCTACCGCTCGGCCATCCTGACAGCAGGCAGTGCCCCCGACCCCCTCCCCCCCGCGCAGGCTTTAGCGGACAGTTTGTCTTCGGGATCTGAGGACATCGCTGAAGGGGGGACAGAGGAGGGATCGCTCTCATGTCGCATGGCCAAGCGGTGAGGAGTTGAGAAGCCGCAGGCTGTAGCCGCCCCAAGGACGAGCTGTGTCGGCCGCCAGCACCCATGTTGCCATGGCACCCTGTGCGGCCGCACAGCTCGAACACCCCAAAGGCCGGCCCTGACCCCATCGATAGGTAGCTCCAGCCTGAAGAATAGGTTCCAGAAGAGGTTTGACAGATCTGCGCATTGGCCAGCGTGAGGCGGGAAAGGTCAGGCATCAGATGAATCGTGGCTCCGTTGAAATCCACCGGGCCCGAACGCCACACTCGCTGCAGAATCTCCTATTTTATGTTGTAGAAATGGACTTGGCACAGGACTTCTCTAACAAAGTTTGGACGATCCGCACCAGCGCCGGCGACCCTGTGCTCTCTGTCCAGCTAAATGGCCTCAGTGGGGCTTTCCCAAGATCATGTTCAGTATAGCAGTAACAGTGGCATGTAGATGTGGGCCCTGGTTCGCCTCAAGAATATGATATTGTTGCGACGGCTACAATTTTCCCCATCCTCTACACGTAGCTGCAATTGTTGCAGGTGGGTTATGTGTGCTGCATGGGAAGCCTCTAGAGCAGGGGTGGCAAACACAAGGCCCGCGGGCCGAATCCGGCCCGCCGGACCTTGTAATGTGGCCCGCACAGCAGCCAGGGCCGGTCCGCTATGCCGAGCATCAATTCGGGCTAAGCAGGAGGACACAGTGGCCGATAGTGCAGAAACCTTGGTATCGCTAATGGTAACCTGTTGCCATTGCTCACACACCTCCCCCTCAGTGCACCCTCCAGGCGGACTGCCCAGGAGTCAGTCAGCCTGAAATGCAGTAAGTCCCTGACTCCTTGTCCCTGCTCCCGATCCGATCCCATTAAGGTGGCAGGCATGGATGGATCCAGGGAGCTCACTGGGGAGCTGGCAGAGAATGGGGCTTCAGAAGCAGGAGTGGGGGCAGGGGAGACATGTGAGGGCATCTGCTTTATGCCGGCCGATTTCACAGCAGCCTTTCCCTGCCCCTGTCACGTAGTGGCCGTCGGATCCCCTGAAGGCTTACTCTTACACGAGGCTTTCGGGTAATAGTGTGGCCTGCACCAGAGGACATCTGCTGCGGGATCCGCACGAAGAAGGCAGTGATGTCTTGGGTACCGGCCGGTTCCGTGGCTGGAGAGGGAGCCAATCTCGCTGACATAGGCCAGATGAGGGAGGTAGGAGGTGAAAAAATCAGCCAATAAGAGTCCCGGGTCTGCAGAGCTCAGAACAGCGCGTCCTTAGCCCGCCATGTTCGGCCACGCCCCCAGACCGATTTGATTTTTTATTAAACTCACAAACCCCCTTTGCTTCCCCACCATAGAAGGGGCAACATCTGTTGTAATGGCAAAGATTTTCTTCATGTCCATATCTCTTTTTTTTAAAATGGTCAATAAACGCTCTTGCCATATCTTCTCCGCTTGTAGTGTCATACATAGGCCTAAGGCAGAAGAGTTCCTCTCATATTCTGGTTCCATCACAGTATTGTGCAACAACAGCTAACCGTGAGATGTCATTGATGTCAACACTTTCGTCCACCGCCACACTGAACACCGTTGCATCTGTCAGTCCATCGGATTGCTGGGAACAGATATTTTCTGCCATTTCTGAAATCCTTTGTTCTACAGTTCTTGCTAAAACAGGCAAATCTTTAATTCTTTAAATAATTGTTTCTTTGTTTGGCAACCCATCAAATAAATTGTCTGCACTGCTTAGGAAGGTATCTTTCAAGTACTCTCCATCTATAAATGGTTTTCCATGTTTGCCATTCAATTCGGAAAGTTTAAAGCTGGCTTCTGTAGCCAGAGTTTTAGCGTTGGTTAGGCCTTTAAACAAAACACTTTGCTTTTCATATTTTGCTGTAGCTCTTCTGATACTTTCTGCTCTGTCTGCTTCATCTTTGAACTTTTTTTCATGCTTCGTTTCAAAGTGACGCACACTCGATGTTTGGCACACAACATTTTTCACAACAGAGTGTACATATGGCTCGATCTACTCTCTTAACAAAATCAAACTCATTTGTCCACCCAGTTTTAAAAGAACGACTGCTGCACTTGGCTGTCATTTTGCACTGTATCAATGTTCTGGCTAGCTGGTTATGCCAGGACTTCCGGAGCCTGGAGGAGGTAGGTAATCAATATCAATTACAGAAATGACTTGCTTACATCCCAACAGTATCACATAAAGACCTCAGATCAACACCAATGTCTTCTTTACTCAGATAAGCCTCAATACCTGCTACGTTTCACCTCCAATCAACCCAAATTTCTGCACTGTCAGACCTCAGATCAGCCACAAACCCTGCACCTTAGCATTTAGGCTCAAACCTTGAACTTTTAGAGCTGAGATCAGTGCCAAATCTTTACAATTTAGACCTGAGATCAGCTCCAAATCTGTCACCTTTACACCTAATGGTCAGTTCAAAGCACTGCTTATTAAAAAAGGGGGTTTTACATACCTGGTACAGGGTGGAAACAAAGAAGACAGAGTGTGTGTTCTATGCTGTAGACTTCAGACTGGATACAAAGAAGACTGGAGGTGTGTGGGCTGTAGGCATTCACGCTGTAGACTGCTGGCAGGTATCTTCTTCAGGGAGCCTGGAGGAGTTAGGAAAAGATTAGGAATTGCTTTAAGGCTGTGAGAAATTCCATTCCACAATACAAAAAGACAGCGGATCAGTCCTAAACACTGCACCTTCATAAAACATAGTGTTTTTACATACCTGATGGAGAGTTGCAACAGAAGATTAGAGGTGTGTGGGCTGTAGGCCTTCGGACAGCAGGTGTGTAGGCTGTAGACTTCAGACTGTAGGTTGCTGGCAGGTATCGTCTTCTGGGAGCCTGGAGGAAATACAAAATGATTAATAACTGCAGGAGAAAATTTCTAACAGGCCTACAACATCACAAAAAGACCTCAGGTCAGCCTCAAACCTTTAACCTTTAGACATCAGATCAGCCCAAAACACTGCATCTTCATAAAACACAGAGTTATTACTTACCAGATGGAGAGTTGAAACGGAAGACTAGAGGCGTGTGGACTGTAGGCTTCAGACTGTAGGTTGCTGGCTGGTATCCTCCTCAGGGAGCCTGGAGGAAATACAAAATGATTAATAATTGCAGAAGATAATTTGTCACACACCTACAGCATCACCAAAAGACTTTTGCCTTTCACCTTCACCAGCCACAGACCAGTTGCAATGCACAGCAGACTTCAGACCAGCAGCAATACACATCAGACCTCAGATCAGCAGCAATGAATGGCAGAGCAACACCAATCCACACACGTGAGCTTGCATCAGCCCCAAACAATGCATAAATTAAAAAAAAAGTATTGTAGCAGTGGTCACCCCTGGACCAAGGCTTATGTATAATGCATGCATGCACAGCTGTATCAGCCATAAATAGCATTGATTTTATTCCTGTCCTATGTATTACGGCAGGAATAAAATCAAAGCTATCTGTGGATCAAGATACTGCAGTGCATTTGTGGGGGTCTGTGTGTGTGCAGGTATGAGGGCTAACATTGGCTGTATACAGAGAGCATGTTGCACATACAGTAATCTTGAGCAATATATGGAGAGCATGGGGCACATATTGTAATCCTGATCAGTATATGGACAGCATGGGGCACATATTGTAATGCTGAGAAGTATACGGAGAGCATAGGGCACATATTGTAATTCTGAGCAGTTTATAGAGAGCATGGGGCACATACAGTAATCCTGAGCAGCATACGGAGAGCATGGGGCACATATAGTAATCTTGAGCTGTATACGGAGAGCATGGGGCACATACCCTAATCCTGCAGGGTGATCCTCCTGCTGTATTTTGTCGTGGTTTCACGAATGCAAGCAATACAAGCGAGATTACCCCGTGATCACCCCGAGAGGCAGCAATCTGGCACAGAAAGGGTTAAGTTCACAGGGTTCCAGGACAGCAGTTTCGGCACAAAAAGGGTTAAAACCACAGGGTCTTAGAGCAGCAATCCGGTAAAGAAAGGGTTAAGTCCATAGGGTCAGATGTGCAGCAGTTCCGGCAGAGAAACGGTTAAATCCACAGAGTCTCAGAGCAGCAATCCCGGCACATCAAGGGTTAAGTCCTCAGGGCACAGGCAGAAGCTTAGACACAGAAAGGATTATTACTCACATTCAGCCCTGCCTTAGCTTAGGCTCTGTTGTCAATCAGCATGGAAAGGAACTGCCTGCCAAGCCCTCCCACAGCTGTTAAAAGGCTGTGAGAGGCGCAGGCACGTGAGCAACCAGCCTCACCTCCTAATTTTTTTTTCCATTTAAGATTTGTATTGAAATTTATAAAATTGACATCACAAGTAATGTAAACAGTAGAACATCCGGGTAGTGCCACTTCTCAATCAGATCACATAGAGCACGTGAAATATCTCAAGTAGGAAAAAGGAGAACAAAATCAGAGGAACCAGCACAATAATGTAAAACATTTCAAGCATCAATAGAGGAAGATGTGCTGATCCTCAGCCGTCGGGCGGACACGCTGGCCAGTAAATCAGTTAAGTTTGGAAAAAGGCATGGGTGCCCATATCTCAGTGGCTCAGATGTATGATAGGGTGTTGCAACAGCCCTGAAAAAAGAAAATCAAACAACAAAAAACATAACAACAGAAAGTATACAGGCAGTACATAAGGACAAAGACAGAGGACAGACAGTAGAAGTGGAATCCGGGAACGTGGGATCAGGGAGGAAGGTAAGCTGGGGAAAAACATCAAGTGTTGCCGCGTGGGTGCATTCCCGTGTGTGCCCAATGTTTCCCCCCCAATGAAGGGGCAGTCATTGTCAGCAGGTCGCGAACTCGCAGTTGGGCAGTTACTCCGAACCACGTTGGAGTTGCGCATAGGACTCTCCATTGCAAAAATGGTTCCATGGAGCCCAGAGTCTAGAGAATGTAGTCAGCTTGTCTTGTTTAATGTGGAAGAGTTCCTCCATTTCATAGATATAATTGCCTTGCCTTCAGTAGGATTTCCTCCTTCAAAGGGAAGCTCTGGAGGCAACATATAATGTCACGGGGCAGATCATCTTGCGCTGCTCAGGGTCTTAGGGCTCTGTGTGCTCTCACCAGATCAATGGGGGAATTGATGGGCCTGCCCAAGACGTCATTGATGATTGTCTGGAGGACCGTGGATATGGTATCTGGCATATAGGTTTCCGGTACTCTGCGGATTCGTATATTGGAGCGTCTCCACTGATTAAGCAGGTCCTCCAGATGCCTCCGCATGTCAATCAGTTTGCGAACAGTGCAGTCTTGCTGAGAGTGAACTGCTTGAAGCTCTTCTTCCTGTTTGCGCCCTGTCTGTTTAACCTTGTGTGGTCGGCGGCCTATATCCTGTACGTCTTTCCTCAGTTCCGAGACCGCGGAACACAGGGCCTCTTTGATGTCGGAGGCCACCAAATTCAGTTCCGAGTGGGTCGGGAGATGTTGGAGGTAGGAGAGGTGTGCGACCGACAGACCTGATTTGTGACCATGTTCTGTCTGGTGGATAGGGTCAGTGCGGGAGGATGCCAGCGCCATATTGGGAGTTGCTATCTCAGGAGTAGCAGGCCTCTGTGAGCGGAAAATATCAGGCACCTGCTTTCCCAGCTGGGTGTTCGAGGGAGCTGGCGGCTTAGCCGGTATCTGTTGTTGCCCGATTTTCCCCATGGTAGCAACGGGGAGGCGAAAGTAGCTTCGTATTAGTCTCGGGTAGCTGGAGCTCGGTTAGCAAGCGGCCATCAGGCTTGCGGTGCAAGCCACGCCCCCCAGCCTCACCTCCTGATGACACTGCGGCCGTCGGGAACGCAGCCTTTGTCCCTGGGACCGCTAATGGCGGGAATACGGGCCCCGCACTTGCCTCGTGCCCAAGTGCCGGGCACCCTGCTGAGTAGGCTTTCCTGTGAGCTTTTGATCTCCCGGCCAGTGCGGCCGGGAATCTGAAGCTGCTTACTGTGATGCTGGGGGGGACAGACAATTGTGCGGCTCCCTGTAGCCTTTGATCTCCCGGCCAGTGTTGCCAGAGATCAAAAGCTGCTTGCCACTCTGGTAGGGGTTAGGGGGTGTATGCCTCTGCTGGGGATGGGGAGGTAGTGTGGCCAGACAGTGGTGGAGATCATGCTGCTCCCTGCAGCCTTTGATCTCCCAGCCAATGAGGCCGGAGATCAAAGCCTGCTTGCCGCTCTGCTAGGGACGTGCCTCTGCTGGGGATTGGGAGGGGGAGGTAGTGCAGCCGGACAGTGACACATAGTATTCATAATAAATATTGCATTTAGAATATAGCAAAACAGCAGATGGTATAAACCCCATGTTGGGCCTGCGTAAATATACTCACTGGCCACGTTATTAGGTAGACAATGCTAGTACCGGATTGGACCCCCTTTTGTCTTCAGAACTGCATTATTCTTTGTGGCATAGATTCAACAAGGTGCTAGAAACATTTCTTAGAAAGTTTGGTCTATATTGACATTAAAGTATCACGCAGTGGCTGCACATCTGTAATGCGTATCTCCCATTCTATCAGGTGCTCTATTGGAATGACATCTGGTGACTGTGGAGGCCATTTGATTACAGTGAACTCATTATCATAGCTTTGTGACATGGCACATTATCCTCCTGGAAGTAGCCACTAAAAGAAGGGTACACAGTGGCCATAAAGAGATGGACATGGAAAGCTGTGGCATTTAAAAGATGCTAAGGGGCCCAAAGTGTGCAAAAAAATATTCCCCACACCATTACACCACCAGCCTGAACTGTTGATTCAAGGCAGAATGGATCCATGCTTTCATGTTTGTAAAATTATGACCCGACCATCCGAATGTTGCAGTAGAAATTGAGACTTATCAGACCAGGTGTTTGATATTTCGACACTTGCTGTGATTGCACAAAATGAATTTGATCAAATGTCCAGTGGTGTAAAAACAAGAACACTTCATTTGATTGCCCATACTACAAAGCAATTTAAATAACTAAACAGCGCACTGCCAAGTGGCATCATTTAAAACTGTGTCATGAAAATATATATATATATATTTGATCCCCTGCAGATTTTGTAAGTTTGCCCACTTTCAAAGAAATGAAAGGTCTATAATTTTTATCATAGGTGTATTTTAAATGATAGAGACAGAATATCAATCAAAAATCCAGAAAAAAACACGTGATACAAATGTTATAAATTGATTTGCAGTTCAGTGAGTGAAATAAGTATTTGATCCCCTACCAGCCAACAATAATTCTGGCTCCCACAGACTGGCTATGTGGTACACAGATGAGCCCTGTCAATTTAAGACGGTGCTCCTAATGACAACTCATTATGTATATAAAAGGCACCTGTCCACAGAATCTATTTCTTCTATTCAAACCTCACCACCATGGGCAAGACCAAAGATCTGTCAAAGGACATTAGGGGCAAGATTGTAGACCTGCACAAGGCTAGAATGGGCTACAAGACTATCAGCAAGAAGCTTGGTGAGAAAGAAACAACTGTTGGAGCAATTATTCGCAAATGGAACGAGTTCAAAATACCCATCAATCACCCACGGTCTGGAGCTCCATGCAAGACTTTGCCTCATGGGGTAAGGATGATCATGAGAAAAGTGAGGGATCAGCCCAGAACTACACGGGAGGAGCTTGTGAATGATCTCAAGGCAGTTGGGACCACAGTCACCAAACAAACCATTGGTAACACAATACACCGCCATGGATTGAGATCCTGCAGCACCCGCAAGGTCCCCCTCCTCAAGAACACACAAGTACAGGCCCGTCTGATGTTTGTCAATTAACATCTAAATGATTCAGAGAAGGATTGGGAAAAAGTTCTGCGGACAGATGAGACCAAAATTTAGCTCTTTGGCATTAACTCGACTTGCTGTGTTTGGAGGAACAAAAATGCTATGACCCTAAGAACACCATCCCTGCAGTCAAGCACGGAGGTGGAATCATGCTTTGGGGCTGTTTCTCTGCTAAAGGTACAGGCCGACTTTGCCGCATTGGGGGGCCAATGGGCGGGGCCATATACTGTAAACCTCCTTCCCTCAGCCAGAACACTCAAGATGGGTCGTGGATGGGCCTTTCAGCAGGACAATGAGCTAAAACATACCACCAAGGCAACAAAGCAGTGGCTGAAGAAGAAGCACATTAACCCCTTCACGACCCATAGCGAGATAATCCCGCCATGAAGTCTTGAGAGGGTTACACAGACTCCCGGCGGCTTTTGCACAGCACGCGACCGGCTTTACAGTAGAAGTGATTCTGGCGGCTCAGCTGCCGCCAGATCGCTTCTATTATCCGGTAAGCGGAGCCACCGCCCCACACACCTGCCTTGTTTCCTGGGCTCCGCTGCCCCTCCCACGGGCCCAGGACCGGCTTAAAGGGTGTCGGCGCTAAGCTTGGGGGGAGGATTGCGGCAAACGTCTGTTCTTCGATCCCCGCCCTGTACTATGCGACCGGGAGCGATGCGTATTGCATGTGATCTGCACTTCAATAGCTTATTTAGAGTGTAAAGGTTACACTTGCTGTCTTTTGGACCCCCAGCATCACCTTAGAGTTCCTGTCACTGCCATTATGCTATCACATGGGGGGCATCTAAGCCCCCCTATGTAATGGCAAATAAAGTAAAGTTGAAAAAAAAAACAGTTTTAAACATAAGATTAAATAAATTGTAAAATAATTTAAGTCCCCCGCCTCCTCGAGCCCGCACGTCGAGCCCGCACGCGTCGTGTGCACCTACGTAGGAAAACAACGATTGTGCTACACATGTTGGGGATTGCCATGCATGCCGGAGTGAGAGCAATAATTCTAAGGCCAATATTTACACATATCTCTAAACTGATGAACTGTAGGGGCTTTTAAAGTGTTGTGTATTGACTTTTTGGGGTACTGAATTCTGTCGCAGTTTCACGGACGCACACAATTTTTAACCTGGGCATATTCGGTATCTGTTTACTAGTTGTAACCTCATCTTTTATATTTTACCAAAAAAATGGTTCTATATAGTGTTTTGGGGCACTAAATTTAACTAAAGTGCATTTTTTTGGTATAATAAATTTTTATTATAAGACATAAAAGTAGCACAGGATAATTGTCAGTACAAAATAGAACATGGACAATGTTGGATTCACAATCCATACCGATAAATCTTGAGTAATAACAATTATTTACGTCCTCAAGTTGTTTCCTGGTGCTTGAAAGAAGGAGACAATAAGGTAAGATAAGGGTGTAAAAAAGGTTAGGTAGGTATGGGAGAGTGAAAGGGGGGGGGGTGGGTGGGTGACAAGAGAGGACTGAGGGGGGAAGTAGGATCATATCCAACTTAACATTGATCACTCATTCAAGCAAGTATAGACAACTCAAAGTAGGATGCATAACTTATGAGACCTATGAAACCTATGAGCCAACATTATATGTCGTATTCCATAATAGCAATATTTCTTTGGTATCTAGGGTGATATTAATTTGAACAGTAATATAATGCGTCCGCTATTACATATTTAGTGCAGTCAAGGGTCAGCTGTTAGGTACCTTGTTTAGATAAGAGGGAGTTGTTTTGGATGCTAACCAGCAAGCCCATGTTTTGGAGAGGTGCTCTTTTTTGACTAATCTGGTTAAGGTGAGTTCTTCCATGCGGTAAATCTGTTCCACTTTATTAATCCACTCCAATAAGGAGGGAGGAGATGTATATTTCCATTTAGCAGGGATTAAGGACTTAGCTGCGTTTAGGAGATGTGGCGTAATGGAGCGGGCGTATCTTCCTATATGACCTTTCTCCTCATGGAACAGCACAACCCAAGGGTCGAAGTGTACTGGGCATCCTTGAATCGTGAGCATCTCAGATGTTACCTCTCTCCAATATGAGGTTATACTAGGACACTGCCACCAGATGTGGGCATACGTGGCTACTTCACCACAACCACGCCAACATAGGGGGGTGATTGAGATATCCATTTGGTGCATCCTCTGAGGCGTGTAATACCATCTACTTAGTAACTTGAAGTTAAGCTCCTGAATGTGTGTGGATCTGGAGAGCCCCAAGGATAAGGCTAGTATGCAGGATCTAATTTGCTCAGTAAGTGGACTGTCCAGTTCCCTTTCCCAGTGCGTCAGCTGGGATGGGGTGGGAGTAGCGTCCATGTGAGATAATGTTGCGTATATAGAGGAAATACACTTGACAGGGGTGGAGTCTGCCGGGAAGAGCTGTTCCATGGGATTCAGTTCTGATCTGGATCTCAGTGGGCCCGGGAGAGTCCGTAGAAAATGGGATAGCTGCCCGTATCTCCATATGTCCATAATTGAGGGTTTAGCAGCTAGATTTAGGGAGGCCATAGGTTTGAGACACCCATTTTGCAATACCTGGTGGAGTAGTAATTCTGATCCTTTCTGGATCCAGGAGCGGTAACCACCATCCATAAGACTTGGAGAGAAATAGCTATGTCCTAATAAGGGCATCGGGGGAATTGTATTCCCAGCGTTGTTTACTATGGATTGCGTCCCATATGGACAATGTCGTGTTAGTTAGAATGTGGGTGTCTCCGGATAGTGGTCTGTAATGCCTCGGGATCCAACACATTTTTTGTAAGGCCGCTTGGCTTAAGGTGTATTCCATCTGCACCCACAGTTTGGTGTCTGAAGCATAATGCCAATCCAAGAGCCTAGCTAGTGATGCAGCTTTTTAATACCCGTGAAAATCTGGTAGGGTTAAGTTAATTTTTCATGAAATTTGGGGTTTTTTTTTCTTCAAAATATTTATTTATTAATTTTCAAATTACTTCACACAGATGCATTACAATCTTAATACAATTCCTTATTACTCCACTTAAAAACATTTTACATTCATACATACATAATAATTAATCCAAATCTATCATTATAGAACAATACACTTCCCATACCCTTCCCCTCCCTCCTCCCTTACCATCCCCCCCCTCCTCCCTTACCATCCCCCCCCACAGAAAAAGGACTCAGAATCTAAGTTCTCACTTCTTAGTAGATTATCTCTAAGGATATGTCTACTCCATCGATCTAATGTATTCCCTCCATGGTCTCCATCTCTCCTCAAATCTTATATAGTTGTCATATAATCGGGCCGTAAGCTCCTCCAATCGCATAATGAGTGGCATGTATAATCCCTTTCCTTGGGATGCAATATGCGCCAGATGTCTACCAATTGTAGATTATATATGCGTTGTTTTAATCTATTAAGTTGGAGATGTGATATCTGGGATGTTCCCTTAGAGGTGTCCATTTTAGGGTCCTTTGTCAAATTCAAATCTCCTCCCAGTACTACCATTCCTTCCATAAAATTGCTCAATTGATTTAATATCTTCATCAGGGCCTGCACTTTATTCGGTAAATAAATATTAGTATACGGTTTATCATAGATTTTACATTTTACAAAGAGACACTGTCCTTCCTCATCTCTCATTTCCTTGATGTCTTCCACCGGTAAAGATGTATGAAATCCTATAGCTACCCCTCGTGATTTACTCTAAGAATAATTACTCATGTACCACTTGGGGTAGTATCCAGTGGAGATTTTTGGGACCGATGTACTTTTAAAATGTGTCTCTTGAAGATAAAGTACTCCTACCCGTTGTCTATGCATATCATATAAGACCTGAGATCGTTTTGTGGAATGTTGAGACCTCTCACATTTAGTGATCCAAACATAACATTATTAATTGAACTTGTTTTCTCTCTTCATCCCTATTCTTGACTTCTGACCCTTTTTCCACCCTATACGTTGTCTAACATTCGTTTCTCCATCCTTCCCAACTCCTTCCAAAAACCAATACCAAAAACGAAGAAAAAGAAAAGAGAAAAACCCCTCAGTCCTCCCACATTTGTCCTCATGTACTCATCCATACTTTCCGAGATAGAATCTGGTCTCAGTCT
>NW_017307604.1:322015-323228 GCF_000935625.1 Nanorana parkeri
ACCCCAGTCCCCCCTTTTCCTCCCTTCCTCTCCTCCCACTCCCCCCCATACCTATAATCCCACTTAATTCGGGCCTCATTCATTGTACCATGGGGGGATTATTTCATGTATACCCTTAATATACTACCCTGCACCATCCCTAGGTTCTCACTACTAAATTAATGTCTATAATATCTCCCTCTTCCCCTGATAATTTCTGTTTTGTGAATTTTTCTGTTTTGTGTACAGTATTATCCTTGTGTCAAAATATATACACTGAGTGGCCAGATTATTAAGACCACCTGAAGTTTGCAGGCAAATTAGCTATAATTAGCTATAATTTCGCACTGAAGTTGCTAGAGGGCCAGGTCATTGTAAATAGGGAAGCAGGTTGTTTACCACGACAGTAGAAGTGATTTTTTTCTGAAGATATGGGTAAACAACGCGATTTAACAGCCTTTGAACGTGGGATCATTGTTGGCGCACAAGCCATGGAACGAGTCTCAGCAAAACAGCAGAATTCGTTAAATGTTCAAGAGCAGCTGTTGTTAAAGTGTTTAAAGACTGGACTGTCAGCCGAAAATCTGGGTCTGAATGTGCGAATTGTGGCCGTCAGCGACTAGTCAATGTTAGGGCAGAGTGGCAAGACTGGTACAAGACAACAGAAGGGCAACAGTGCAGTGTCAGATTCCTCGCATCACCTTTCAACATCTCGTGGAGTCTCGAGGCGGCCCAACTAAGTCATCTCGTGGAGTCATCTCGCGGCCCAACTAAGTACTCATGGGGTGGTCATAATAATTTGGCCACTCAGTGTATATATATACACACACACATACATATACTTACATATATACACATATATATTGCGTATGGTGTGCTTATATTTATATTTCATATATTTCCACACACAAAAAGTGTTGTTTTTTTTTTTTTACTGCCAAATCTCTACTTGGTCTAATTATTGAAAACCAATAACATATACCATTTTTATTTTATTACATCTACTAATAGTGTTGTTGTGTCAAATCGTCTCGTGATTCTTATGTATATCACCACCGTGTATTATCTATCCCCCTCCTCATCTCCACCTCTTATTATTTAATATATCGGGAGTGGTATAGGATACGTACATACTTGGGATTATACTTGGGGTTATCAATAACTGGTTCTAAATATGTCCTTCCCCAAGTGTGTTTGACACTAAAGTACTCCCCCCACCCGCGCCCCCACAACA
>NW_017307604.1:323285-327521 GCF_000935625.1 Nanorana parkeri
GAAACAAAGACCCCCCCCCCCCCCCATAAAGGGGTAGGGAGGGTAAAGGGTAAGAGGGAAGGGGCCTAAAACGGGGGGAGTGAGTCCGGGAGAATAGAGGAGAAAAAAAAAAGTGGAAAAACAATAGAATCTACCTATTTATACAAACCTGGTAACTAACTACAAGAAACGTCTTACCTCTGTGATTGCCAATTGCCAACAAGGGTTTCTCTGAAGATATATGCACATATACAGTCAAATGAGACTGCTAAACAATGTAATGAGAGTCCAAGAAATAGTATGGGATGCAGTATCGGGGCTACCTATTTCACCTCATGGCTCACAGAAATGGGAAGTCATTCTTTCTTTGTTCCCTGGCAGACTTACCTGCTTTTTAAAAAACCTTGCTCTCCTATCAGTTGAGCTAGAACTTTGGCCTGACCCTTCTCCACCAACATGGACCAAACTATCAGTGCCAGAAGAAAAATAAGCGAGCATGTTTGTGTTCCCTGGCAGCCAACCCATCTCGATCTGACTGAGCTGAGAAGGTGTGAATGAATAGTGGTGAAGTGACTGGCTGGACGCCATCTTTATTGTATTTTGTTTGACCTTTTTTCTTGACTGAGACATGGGACTGCTTGCACGGGCTGGGGGACCCATCTGCCTGGACGAAATGTCAGTAGCTCCCTGGCTCTCTGGTTCACTAATTGCATTTCACTTGTACCTTGTGGGCCTGTTGTTTCTCTTGAGACCCTGCTTTCTGTCTCCTTTTCCCCCTTGTTACACCCACATCCTTGCCTCTGAGACATATCCTTCTATTGGTGGCTCTCTTTTTGTATGGCTCCTACATTGCTGCTTTATCTGTGGATGTACCTTTGTCCCGTCATTATACTTTAAGATCTCTTGCTTTAGTTTATTAGTTTGGGACTAATGGGCCACCTATGCTTAGCTTTTTTAACCCCTTGGATATACAGGTATCGCCAGCTTCAACCCTGTAGTATGTCTAAAGGTGGGAATCTGTCAGGGATACCGGCACAGGTGACCCCCACACCTCCGCAGGTACCCACACAGGCAGACCAAACACGTGTGACCACACGGACAAGGCAAGTATGTTACACGGACCAGGCAAGGATGCTAGATATGTATAGTTTGTTTAATATACACCTTAGACCCTTGGTTCTCAACTGGTGGGTCGTGACCGAAAAGTGGGTCGCGGCCCCATGTTCAGTGGGTCGCCACATGCCTTCCACTTTTCTAGGCAAGGGAATACCTGGCTTCCCCCTAGCGCAGAATTTTCTCACGCCGAGCAACCATTCAAAATATGCTGCCCGGCACTGTGCGTCAGCTTGAGGTGGGGTGGGCTGGAAGTAAAGCCTTAAGGGAGCTCCATCCATTCATGCATTGCTTACAGCTCCCTCGTGTGCCCTGTAGAAATGCCTGGACTGGATGGACATCACATTCTGACTGCCAGCACCTCTACAAGACATGCAAGAGAGCCATACAAACAATGCACATATGGATGGAGCTCCGTCACTGCACAGCAGCACACTAGCACACTGGACCCTAGGCTGAGGCTCCACTCTAGTTCCCATAATGTAGGCAGACTGGGTGGCTCTTAAAAAAATAATACATTTTTTTGGAGTGTGTATGTGTGTGTGAAAATGTCTGTGATTGTAACAATCGCCCCGGACCGGGTCTTCTATCTAATATGGATATCAACTGCGGTGTCTGGGTACGGGTATCAGAGTAGCAGCTGCCCTCACGTGCCCCGTTTTTGAGGGAGGCTGAGAGGGAGCTGCTTCACATCATTTCCCCGCTGGGGTTAAGGGAGCCGAGTAAACACAGTGATACCTGGGTAATCACAGCAGTGGTTATAACCAGTAGGAGCTGAGCAGTATAGCAATGGATACACTGTGCATGAGGTAAGCAGTATGGCAATGGTCAAGTTGCATGAGATGAGCAGTACTGCAATGGTTAAGTTAGCATGAGATGAGAAACACAGCAGTGGCTTAATCGACATGAGATGAGCAGTACAGCATTTGCATAACTAGCAGTACAGCAGTGGCTAAATCAACATGAGATGAGCAGTACGGCAATGGTTAAGTTAGCATGAGATGAACAGTACAGCATTTGCATAACTAACAGTAGCTGAGAGTATTCCAGTCTGGTCTACGAGACCTGGAGCCAGCTTGTGCTCTCTCTATAGATACTTGCGGTTCTGCTGGTATTTGTGGCAGCGTGACGCAGGTTGGAGCCCGCTGACTTGAGGCAGGGACACGGGTTGGAGCCCGCTGAGTTGCGGCAGTGACACGGGTTGTTGAGGTCCAGGGAGCGAGTGGCGTGCTGAGTTGATCAGCGTCCACCTACATCAATAGTGGGACGCCGATCAACTAACGAGCGGCGGCTTTAAGCCGAGCGCTTGCTCTAGAGGGGGCGGAGCTACGGGGCGCGCCTGCGCAGGTCGCATCTCCCGGCAGAGAGAGAGGCGCCGGCGATCCACAACGCGCCTGCGCAGCACGATTCCGGGCACTGACACCAGGAGCCGTCACCCGATGTGTAGGACCCGACGTGCCTGCACAGGCCCGCGACGGACGGCGGCACCGGACCTCACCAGGGTACGACCATTACAGTGATTGTGTATGTCTGTCAGTGTTTTGAGGGTCCAATTACACTAGTACACAGTCCCATGAGATTAATGGACTGTACCATGCAATCGCATCTACTGCGCATTCTGGTGGAAGGTGCGTCGCTTTGCCATTAATTTGAATGACACCCCAAATGCACCTCCCACCCACAGTCCAAACGCCTACACCCGAACGCCTGGTACTGCGATGCTGTGCATTCCATTGCAGTGCAACTTGGGTCGTGACTTAAAGACCAAGGACAAATGTGGGTCCTGAGGTTACACATGTTGAGAACCACTGCCTTAGACTAATAGCAACAACCAACAACAAGGCTCAGGACAGCAAACAAAAGACACATGAAACAGGACTTCAAACAGGGTTCAGGACTCACAGGTAACAAGGTTCAAAACAGGATTCAGGACTCCCTGGTAACAAGGTTCAAAACAGGGTTCAGGGGAAACAGGAAACAACACTGAGCCATCGACCTGACTGCAGGGAGGGTTTAAGTACCCTCCCAGGAAGCACCAGGTGATGGCCAAGTGCTGGGAGACACCCGCAGGTGAGCACTGGAACTGCAGGGCTAGCTTCAGCGCCACCTGGAGGCGCTCTGGTGTTATGGACTCGGTTCCAAATTTAGATCGGATCAAGGCTCCGTACTTATATCTGCCGCCTGGCCTGATTCAATAGAGTATACTCTCGGAGATAAAATGAAATCACGCCAACTCGGTCGGTGTTAAAATCACTTCTGCTTTAATGTTCTCCTTTTCAGGGTTTTTATTTAACAGGTGGACGTGTATATTTGAGCGTAGCATTGCAGAAAAGTATTTTAGTTTATATATTCTAGTTTATCATTGGTTAGATCCATTTCTGCATAACTTCCTGCCAAGATGTTTATAGATGTTTATATCTTTCGTCTTGGGTGCGTTGTCTGAAGAGGAGGCGCCAACTTGGTTCCTATTTCTGCTGCGTACTTCGGATCTGGGGGGGGGTGCTTAGCACCAATTTCTGAGCAAGGTTTTGAGGAAGGCAAACGAGCAAAAAGCAAATTAACATATATATTACAATTGATCTATTGAGATAGGCATTTTGTCATAATCATGCTTAACCACATCCATTACACTGGATCCTAACAGAATCTGGATTCATTGTCTGTACATTATGGGGGAAGGATGGGAATGTTGGTGTCTTCCACGGGGGGTTCTTTGTTTATTTTTCTGATATCTAGTTTAAATTCTTTGTCCAGGATGTGTCATATTTTCTCTGTTTTGTTTCGGAGTGGGCATAGGCTAGGCAAAGCTCTCCATCTTGCACTCCCTTATATCTTTTTTTCCCTCTTCCTTATCTCTTGCCCATCCCTTCCTGACTCTCTTCCTTCTTTTTCCTATCCTATTTTTACTCTTTTCTTTTCTTTTAGGGTTTGCTGTCACTCTGACCTGCTTTGAATTTGCATTGTTTTTACACTCTTTGTACAATGGCTTTGTTCGTGGATTGTATGCCCTATTATATTATTGCTTACCTTTGTTCTACCTGGGATGAATGTTCCCCTTGGGGTTTGACTTGGAGAACCAGCCTATTTCAGAGATTGTCATGTTTACCTTTCTCTGGGGGGGGGGGGGCCTTAGCAAAAGGGCCA
>NW_017307604.1:327535-341499 GCF_000935625.1 Nanorana parkeri
TCGGGGGGGGGGGGGCCTTCAGCAAGAGGCCACATCTATGTTGTTTCCTCATGACTTAGAAAAAGTAAGTTATTATGTTGCGTTTCTTTGTTGTTGACTTACCTTATCTAGTATGTCCAGCCTACATCTTGGGTTCTTCTTGGCCAAATCGCAGATCGACCCTCTGTGGTTGCTGAAGGGTTGATCCTATTGGATGGGAGACTTTTATATGGGGCTAAACCCTTCTGTTTACACTTTGTCAAGGAAATCCTAGATCCTAGATTGGCAACCTAGGGCTATTATAGGACCAAGAATCTGGTCGGACCACTTTCCGATGTCCTTTTCTGTCCTTTTCCTGTCACTTCTAAATCCTCACCAACATGGCGGCTTACTGAGACTACAAGATCCTTTTGGCTTTTGCACAGGTGACTAAAACAACCTCTGATTTCTTATCAGATTATCTTCCATATCCCACCCCTTTGATAGCACACAGTTCTAGGTTTAAAAAAAGAGAAGACCACCAGAATTTCTTCAATGTTCCTGTCGGCTCCATCACATAAGCAGTTTTAAACGCCAAGCAGACTCGGCTGTTTATCAGTCAATCCTGCTTAAAATCTTGCTCAAATCATCTTGAATCAATCTTGAATAAAGTAATTAGACCAAATTATTGTGACCAGATCCTGAATATAAGGTGCCACACCCTTAGTATATCAAATCCAAAAAAGAGGGGGGAAATGGGGCTTTTAAGGAACCAAGTGACAAAACCAAGAAATTACAACATAATCAATCAAAAGTTCTTTATTATACAGAAGTTAAAAATACTTAAAACATGATTATTATGTACACACTTCTGTTATGGAAATTCACTTGGTTCAACGCACAAATCCATGTCGCATTAAGCTGCGCCAAACGCAAAGAATTTCCCCCGTTGTACTACGCTCTTTTGTGCAAGGACTGGAAGTATCCCCTTCAGAGCCATGTAGAGTCAGGAGACAGATGCTTCTTGCTTGATAATCACATGCTTAGAGACCTGAGCCCAGGTATGTTTATTGTTTTATACCTGCCCAACAGGAAGTGATGTCAGACAGGAAGGGGTGTCTCAAACAGCGAGACAGGAAGTGAACAGCAAACCAACAGATGATTTAAACAACCAGCAAACCAGGAAGTGGGACAGACAGGAAGTGAACAGGAGTCAGCTAACAAAACACATTAGTAGAACAATCACATGTAGTAGAATAATCTATTACCACCGGAGTGACTTTATCCAGCATTGCTCAGTGATCAATGCCACATAACGTTACTATGATTCTCATGCGCGCTCATTCACAGGGATAACGTTATATAATCTCCAGCGTGTTGATCAGGCACACCAGAGAGAACAAACGCACGTTCCTTTCATATACTGCGTTCCAAACAAATGTATCCACGCAAGCCAATAAATCCATGCATTGCACGGGGGCCCCAGCCGGCGTCCATACATTCGCCAAGAAGACACTGCTCCGCCGCGCATAAGATATCTACTCCAATGGCTTAACCCCGTCTATTTAAAGCGTCTATTTAAACTGAGACACTGAGAGACTAATGACAAAACATTACAATACACTAAAAAAAAACATCCTAGTAAAATTTCCACAACACTTCCAAAGTAAACAAATTATTTTTTATTTTGGATTTGATCAAGATTAGCACTATCATGTGACATTATTGCAATAGCCACCATTTTATTCTACAGGGTCTCTGCTTTCAGGAGATGTATCATTCTGACGGAGGTGGGAGTTAAGTTATTATAACGTGTGCAAAAAAGCGAGAGGGGAGAAAAAAAAGACTCTGGCAGCAAAAGGGTTAATGACATATGAGAGGAGTGTCACTTTCCTACTTAATCACAGGAAGCCCACATTTCTCTAATTCCAAAGGATGGCAAGGACCCCTTGCATTGTTCTAATTATTGGCCGATTTTACTAAATTAAGGTGACCCTGAATCTTGCTAAATTGATCTTCTCAAGACTTCAGTCATGCCTTCCAATGTTGAGTCACCCAGAACTGGTGGGTTTTGCCTTTTTTTGACCCGGCTTGAGATAAAACAATTCAATTTCTCTATTGGAGCATGCCATAAAGCATGACTCACCATTATGTATTCTTTCAGTGGATGCCGAAAAGGCATTTGATCATGTGACCTGGAGCTTCCTTAAGGCTACCCTAAATAAAGGTTCCTCCCCCATTGTTTGAGAAAATGATGTTCTTGTCGAGGGTCTTTTGTCAAATCCGGTTGCTATCCATAACGGAACTAGACAGGGTTGCCTTCTGTCTCCTTTTCTCCATGTACAGGCTATAGAACATTTGGAGAGGGCTATACGTATGAATCCATCTAGTCAAGGGGTTCACATGCAGGGTCACCATCATAGGGAAGGTGTATATGTGGATAGTCTGTTGTTTTTTTGTAATCCCTGTGTAGCTTTTCCATCATTAATACAGGAATGCAAGATTTTTGAGCTGCTCAGATATTTCAAGGTTAATACCCATAAATCTGTTGCCCTGAACCTGACCCTTCCATCTGCGGAGCACATAGGTTTCTCCACCTCATTTGCCTTTCACTGTGCCACGAGATCAATTAAATACCTGAGTGTCCATATCTCTGTGGATCTTCCAAACTACATGACCTTAATTATACCTCAGTGAACACTTTGTAGATTGATGAATGGTCCACGGTCAAGCAGTCTTGGTTTGGCCGCTTTGCCTTGGTGAAGATGGATGGATTGCCACTATTTTTATACATTTTTCAGGCCTTGCCCATCTCTATCCCTAAATCCTTTTTCTCAAATTTTATTTCCGCTATGAATTAATTCCTATAGGCCTATTCTATACCTCGCTTATGCTTTGACATTTTGGTTAGACGTAAACTCTCTGGGGGCCTGAATCTCCCTCATTTTAAACCCACAAATATTTAGGAAAAGGTGGCATAATTGCATGAAGTAGGAACTTGGGTTTTTAATGGGAAGGACTTGGATGAGGTAAAGGAATCTGGGTAAAATGGTCATTTTGGTGCTGTTGAACCAGGATAGTGTCAAAGAAGGCCACGTGAGCAAGTCTTGGCTGGTTTTATGGAGCAAAGGAAGAAAATTAAGTTCATATAATGCTCCATAGTCTGCAGAAATGCATGTACCCAGATACTTTAGGCTGTTACTCTCCCACGTAAAGGGGGGAAACTGGAATATAGGCACAACACTACTCAATTAGGTAGCGAAACATTCACGGCCACCGACTTAGAGAGGTTAATTCAGAATTGTGAAAGAGAACTGTACACTTCAAATTCCACAATAACATCAGTATAGAGGTGTGAGGGTGGGTTATAAAGAAAAACAAGTCATTTGCAAATGCGGTCCGCTTGGGTTCCCCAGAGAGTGGCTTTGAAAAGCCACAAATAGATGTTTGAGATCTGATCCGACATAAGGATAGTTTGAGCATTAAGATAAAGATAAGCAGAGAGAGGGGGCATCCCTTTCTCCTGCCGTTAGAGATATTGAAGAAGTCAGGTTTAGTTTCATTCACACATACTGCAGCGGAACAGGCTGTAATGTAGCTCAGAGAAAGCGCCAGTCCACCAAATCAAAAGCTTTCTCTACATTCATAGAAGCATGAGAGGGATCACGCTTGATTGGACGCAGAAGCCTACATGCAAGTCAAAAAGATGGATGACATTAAGTACTCTGGTGGTGTTATCCCCTGCCTCATGGACAGGGACAAAACCCACCTGATCTGTATGCACGAGTGTCTGAATGTGAGGAAGAAGTCTGCTAGCTAACATTTTCGTAAATTTTTTTTAATAAATTCTTTTATTTTGAAATGTTTAGACATTTTGTAGACAAAAAAGATTGGTAAGAACAATTACAAAGAAGTAGGTATAACAGCTTTAAGAACATTAAAGAGAAAGAATGTCCCAATATGTAGGGGTCCAGTAGTAAGCGAGCAAAATAACATCATGTGGTATTCTTGACGGTGCAAGGAGATAGATTCACGGCATAGTCATGTCGTGAATACAGGTAGTAACCGTTTGTTATAGTACATACAATGAAGACCATAGGGTCCTCCCTACACAGGGCGAAGAAATCAGATTGACAGAGAGAAATAAGTAGAAGCGAAAAGACAAGAGGAGGGGGGGGGGGGAATGGAGGAAGGGCGAAAGAGGAGGGAGGTTGGAAGGTGGGGGAGCTCCATCCGCCGTTCCAGCACCACTCAAGGGCCGGTTCCCTCCTGCAACAGGGTGCTGTATTCGGAGGAGAGAGTGAATTCCAGCCAATAAAACCATCTAGTGCAATGCTGATCATGCGTGCCCCTGGCAAAGGAGATCAAATCTTCCATACGTTCAATTTCACAAACCTTCCTCAGCCAGAGAGAGGGGGGTCTGGCCTGCTTCCATAGTTCAGGGATACAGCTTCTTGCCGCGTTAAGCAGGTGGGCTAGTATGGATTTCTTGTACTGCTTCCGGGAGATGGAGTTACAGTGCAGTAGAAAAAATGCTGGGTCTATTGGGACCTCCAGGTCTGTGAACTTCTGCACAAGGCTACGAATCGAGGACCAGAAGGAAGAGAGGGAAGGGCAGGACCAGAAAACATAACTTAGGTCTCCAGTTGCGCTGCCACAACGCCAGCAAGAGTTAGGAACTGAAGGGCACACAGCATGTAGGCGTTGGGGGGTTCTGTACCATCTGGTGAGGAGTTTAAATCCCGATTCCTGAAATTTCGTGTTAATCGACGAACGCAGAGTATGGTACAGTATTTTGTCGACCTGAGTCTTGGAGAAGCTGATCCCCAAGTCCCGCTCCCACTTCTGTAGGTAGGGAGAGACGAAGTCAGGAGGTGGGGTTAGTAAGAGGCCGTAGATGAACGATACAGCGTGTCTGATGCATCCTGATGCGGTGCATTCCCGTTCGAATTCGGTCAGGGGTCGCGTAAAATCTATAGCAGGCCGGAGTTATCGTAGGAAGTGTGAGATTTGTACTGTACGCCAAATGCCCAGCAAACGCTGCTCAGCAAACGGGGTGTCAGTTGCTAGTTGTATCCTAGTTAACCATCGGTCTTTCGCCATGAAATGTGTTGCTCTGTAGCAATTAGTTATAAGAAGGGTCCGGAAACCAGAATCCCCAAGACCCAGTGGGGAAAGGCGGTTTGCCCACAATAGGGAGTAGGGGGGGTGGTTCTGGGGAGATGGTGGGCTTCACTAGAAACTGCCTGCAGACAGCCCAAGTTGCCCCAATGATAGGGTGGGATTTGATCTCTTGAGGTATCGACTGTGAGCACCATGGCAGACATACCAGAGGAACAGTGGAAAACACCTGTTCTACGGAGATCAACAAATTTGGATCCCGCATGGCGACAC
This sequence comes from Nanorana parkeri, assembly GCF_000935625.1. Classification (NCBI taxonomy): domain Eukaryota; kingdom Metazoa; phylum Chordata; class Amphibia; order Anura; family Dicroglossidae; genus Nanorana; species Nanorana parkeri. The sequence goes on from NW_017307604.1 coordinate 332,888, forward strand.
CAATCTAGTACCCTAGTTAGATGACAGGCAGCATAATAAAGTGTCACATCTGGGAGTGCTATGCCGCCACCAGACTTTGGTAGACGCAGTAAGGAGTATTTAAGGCGGGGGGGGGGGGTTGTGGGCCCATAGGAACCTGGAGAAGACTCGATTTACGGCCTGCAGGAGCAGGAACCAGGCTGGGACACGGATTGGTAGTGTTTGAAATACTACAGAAGGCGAGGCATGATATTCATTTTAAGGATGTTACATCTTCTGAACCACGAGAAGTTTCGCAGGTGCCACCCCAGGAGGTCTTGTTTAATTTTAGGGGGGGGGAAGAGTTTACCGAGAACACGTCCGTCAAACGTCGTGGGATGTAGGTGCCCAAGTATTTGATCGTGGAGTCCGACCATCGGAAGGGAAATGCTGATTGGTGTCGGAATGGAGAAATTGAGTGCCTCTGATTTAGTATAATTAATTTTAAAGTTAGACAGGGCACTGAATGTCCGAAATTCCGCCATCAAATTAGGGAGGGAGATCAGCGGGTTGGATATGAAGAATAACAAGTCGTCAGCATACGCTGCCACTTTCTGAGGTGTCTTGGATCCTATGGAAGGGCCGGTAATATCTGGATGTGCTCGTATTTTACGTAGGAAAGGTTCCAGAGTAAGAATGAAAAGCAGGGGTGATAAGGGGCATCCCTGCCGAGTGCCATTTGAGATCTCAAAGGGTCGAGAGAGCTGGCCGTTCACCTTGACCTGGGCAGAGGGGCGGGAATAGACAGCCCAAATCCAGGTCAGCATACATAAACCCAGTCCCAGGTGGTGCAGAACATGCATCATAAACGGCCAGTTCACCCGGTCAAACGCTTTTTCTGCGTCCGTAGACAGAAGAAGCAATGGAATATTATATTATATATATTATATTATAATATAATAGTATGGGCCGAATGGAGCACACCCAGAACTCGTGTGGTGTTGTCTCAAACTTCTCGGGACGGCACAAAGCCTGCCTGGTCTGGGTGGACTACTGTATGGATGTGGGCAGCTAGTCTAACGGTCAGTATTTTGGTGAAAAGTTTTAGGTCCACATTCAAAAGGGAAATCGGTCTATAACTAGGGCAAAGTAACGGATCCTTGCCCTCTTTCGGGATTACCGTTATATGAGCTCTCAGGGAGTCAACAGGAAAGGGTGATCTATTACCTACTGCGTTAAATGCCTGGACGAAATGTGGGGTGAGTACATCTTGGAGCATCTTATAGTATGGTAGGCTGAAGCCGTCTGGGCCTGGGGGTTTGCCAGACTGTGTACAAGCGCTGGAGAGTTTTAGTTCCTCTGGGGAGATCGGTTTCTCAAGGGCAGAGATAGCTTCGTCGGTAAGGCAAGGCAGGCCAGAACTGGTCAGGTACGAGTCGAGAGACCCTCCAACGGTGGAGCATGGGTCTTTTGAGGGTGGCTGAGGGAGATTATACAAGGAGGAGTAGTAGCGTCTGAACGCTTCAGCAATGTCCGTTGGTAGAGATACCTTGCCACCTTGTGTAGAACTAACCTCTGGTATATAATTGTTGGTACGTTGATCCCGCAATGCGCGCGCTAGATATTTGCCACATTTATCCCCGTGTTCATAAAAGGTATTTTTACATTTAGTGATCAGCTGTTTAGCGAGGTGGAGGCAAGGGGACTTTAGGCGGTTACGTAAAGCGGTAAGCTCACCAAGGGTTGATGCTGCTAGTGAGCGTTTTTGTTGAGCCTCAAGAGAGTGAATGTCTGCCAGAAGTTTATTCGTCAGCTCAGTTCTGGCTTTTTAAACTCTTGAGCCGTGTTTAATAAGGATCCGTCTAATGTAGGCCTTGTGGGCCTCCCATATGAGCATCGGGTCACATTCCTGAGTGGCGTTGATGGAAAAGTAAGTTTCCAGTTCCTTACGAACATCATTAATAACAGCAGGGTCCTGGAGGAGAGCCTCATTAAGCTTCCAGTTAAAGGGTCTGGGATAGAGAGGTGTCAGGTCGATGTCCAGTGTTATCGGGGCATGGTCCGAAAGGGTGATGGAGCCCAGGGAAGCCTGCCGAACACGAGGTAGGTCGCAGTGGTGGATTAGGAACATGTCTATATGTGTGTATGACTGGTGGGGGTTGGAGAAAAAAGTATAGTTCCGTTCCGAGGGGTTAAGGATACGCCAGATATCCAAGAGTTGATAGTGGCGGGGGCACTTACGGATCCGTTTCAGACACGCATAGGAGAGGTGGGACGAGGTGCCGGAAGAGTGAGGGGTCTAAAACGAGGTTGAAGTCTCCGCCTATAATCAGTACACCCTCTGCAAAGGAATGGAGACTATCTAGGGTGTCTTCAAGAAACTGTACTTGGTGTGTGTTAGGAAGGTAGAGGTTTGCAAAAGTACATGTCTGGGGGCCCAGGTTGTCTTTCACAAAAATAGCACGGCCCGTCGGGCACTGCCAGATATCAGAAAGCTGCCATCCCAAGTTCCTATGAAACAGAAGGCTGACCCCCTTGGATTTAGAGTCCGGGGACCCACAGTGATATGCATAAGGGTATAAGTGATTCTGAAACTTCGGTATTTGAGACGTACGGAAGTGGGTCTCCTGTATAAAACAAATCTGGGCACGCAAGCGCTGTAGCTCATTAAGAACTGAGGTCCATTTTTCAGGGGTGCTCAAACCCTTCACATTGAAGGAGACGATCCTACCGGATGTGAGAGCAGACATAGTGCACCAGCTCACCCGGGGTGCTGGATATAGATGCGGGATGGAGTGAGGGAGAGAAAAAAAGGGGAAAAAATGGGGAAGGGGGGGGGGGTGGAAAAGAGGGAAAGAGAGGAGTAGGTTATTAAGGAGAGAAGCTAGAGGATAGGTAGGAATAAAATAGAACAGAGAGAGTAGACACAAGGACAAATCCTAATTGAGGATCAAACAAGTTACCTATCCAGGGATTAGGTCCCTGGATGGGTAAGGCCTAATGTGGGGGAGGCTAAACTCAGAAGTCGCGGGGCTGAGGAGCAGCTCCGGGTCCATACCTTGTAATAGAGTAAAGTAATACGATATGTTACAAACAAAGTTTCCCAATAAGACATTGAAGATAAACACAACCTGCATATCACACAGTACGGTAAATAATAAGCGAGTATCACAACCAACAATTTGCCAACAGTTACGGAAATAAGTTGTAGGGGGGTCCTTTCAAAACCTGTGTTGCCTTCCAATTGTGGGGAAGTATAAGGACCTCCGATTGCCATCCTACATGATGGTATAGTAGCGGGTCCAGGGAGTATTGGGGCCGTATGATCAATAGCTGCCTGGTAGTAAGAAGGAGAACAAAAAATGTGTTAAAGGGGATCTGTAACAGCATAAAGAGTGCGGATATAAATATAATTCCAGGTATCTCAATGGAGAGGTGATAGTGGGAGGTAAAAATAATCACCAATATAGGAGCCTGGGGGGAGGCAGGGCGGGCACTCTAGGTGACCCCATATGCCAAGGACGGGTTCAACACTGAGGTGTCCCTCAGGCGAGGGGCAGCCTAAGGGGTCTAATGGGGGTGTACTGGGTAGCTGTCCCGCCGTCTCCACAACCACTCGCATTTGAAGGGTCATGGGAGGGCTCACTGCACGCAAGGCAAAGATGAAGGGATGGTCCGCAATACCAGAGGGCAACACACACATTCTATTAGAAATCTATCTCCTTGTAGCGTAACATTTCTCAATACAATACTCAGAGGAGGGTCCCCCGAAGTGCACAGCTCATCGCCACATAACGGAGCCTACGGCCGCACACGTACCTAGGGCGAGGAGGTCGGATCCGGGAGTCCCCTAGAGAGGCAGATAAACTGCTTCTATGCATGTTACATAGAATACAATATTTATATTGCGGCAAAGTGGCTTAAGATTGCCTCACCAATCCAGATATGGTCAACTGCCAGTCAGTTATCCAGGGAGTCCTATGGTAGTATGGGGAGGGTTAGTATATAAAAAGACCTTGTTGCAGACTAATGGAGACAATGAGCAGTAGCACGACCAGGAGGTACACTCATCATACATCTGGTGTCCCGGCGGGACAGTGTGTGGTAAGTGGGGGGTAAGTGTGTGGTAAGGGTGTTAAAGCCCACGGCAGGTATTTCCATCCAGAGTACCAAAGGTCAAGGAAGAGGACATCCGCTTCCTAGGTGTGCTCTCCACAGTCCCCACCCTAGACCTCCCGTGTCCAGGTCTGATAGAGGATTTTTTTTAAAAATGGGGGGGAGGGGGGGAAAGGAAGGGTTGGTCATGTATGTAGGGGCGGCAATCAGGAGGGGTCTATGAGTCTCCTTTTAGGAAGACCCGCAACATTTGAGTGGGATAGCTCAGCATATTGAAAAGCAGGGAAAGTCAGTGGTGGCGTAGCGTTCGCCCCATATAGGACGAATGGCATGGAACAGGTGGGAGTGATGGAGGTTATGGTTCGTTTTCAGATGGTTGGAGTGGTGAAGGTCTGCGGTTCCTAGAGGTTCGTCGAGCTCTGCAAAGAACTCCCCTGGAAGGGCCAGGTAAGTTAGGATCCGATCGGGAAGGTGGGTCACTACCGGATGGATCCAAGGCCTGAGCTGGAGCTGGTGAAGAGCAGAGCCAGTCCGGGACATCCATTGGGGCGATGTCCAAGAACGCAAATAGGTCCGGCAACATCTCCGGAGATTTCAGCAGAAAAGTCTCACTGTGTTTCCGGACGATCAAATGGAAGGGGAAACCCCACTTGTAGGTAGCTCCTGAAGACCGTATGGCGTCTAGCAGGGGTCCTAGCAAGCATCTCATCTGCAAAGTGTTACTGGATAAGTCCGGGAATAGGCGTACCGGCGCCCCGTCAAAATCTAACGGGCCCTTACGCCATGCTTGTTGCATGATTGCCTCCTTTCTAGCGTAGTTGTGGACCCGACATATAATGTCCCGTGGTCTAGTCGGGTCAGACGGTCTGGGGCCCAGGGCTCTTTGGGCTCTATCCAACTCTATCGGAGAACCTAAAGGCTGGTCAAGGTAGAGATTAAAGATTCCCTGTACCGTGACCTTAAGGTCAGAGGGATTTGTGGATTCCGGGACCCCCCGTATGCGTATGTTATTTCTCCTGCCTCTGTTGTCTTGATCGTCTAAGCTGAGCATCGTGGCAATCATATTACGTCGATGTATGGTCTGGGCTTCTTCTAGGCGAGTTAGTCTGCATAGGACATCAGAGTGGGAGTGTTCTACAGCCGTAATCCTGGAGTTGGCCGTTGAGATCTCCTCCTTTACTTCAGCAAGATCTTGTTTATAAGCCGTTTCAATGCGGTGAGTAAAGGTCTCGAAGTCTGCTTTGGTAGGGATCAAGGTTGCCAAGTCTGCTTTTGTAGGGAGAGCACTCAAAAGGTCCCTCAAGGTGGCGTCCAGCTGTGGATGCGGTCCCCAGGGTTGTGAAGGCCCCTTATTTGGGGCTTGACAGGAGGGCAGAAGTGGGTCCGAACACCAGGAGCCCAGTGAATCTGCCCCATCAGGGCACTGTGGGGGTAAGGTCCATTCCATGGCTCCCTGGGGGAGGTAGGCCTCAATGGGGGGTCTCGTGTCTGGGGTCAAGGGGACCCTTGCTGCGGGCAGTCCCCATGCTCCCTGCTGCATAGTGAGGCCATGGACTGGGCTTATACTGTCACAGCAGGTGGCTGGAGCAGAGGGGCCGGTGATAGACTGCCTGCCGTGGCGGTGGCTCCGCCTCCTGGGGAGAGTGTCGGCCGGTGTTCGGGGACAGTCTTTGGGAGAGCAATGGGAGAGGCCGGGTTGTCAGAGGTGCCTGAGGCCGGCATCTCTCCTCTCACCTGTCGTGCACTGGAGTGCGGGAAATGTGGCGGGTCCGCGGCTTCTGTCTGTTGCAAGGCCGTAGGTGAGTCCTGTCCCAGTTGCTGTGTAGGCCCGATTGCGTGGGCAGTTCTAGTATCCCAGATGGCAGATGGGTCCGCAATGGGTTGCCAGCCGCAGCGGCGGCTCCGTCCACCGGGGAAAGTGTCGGCCGGTGTTCGGGGACAGTCCCCGAGTGAGCTGCGGGTGAAGCCGGGTGGTCCTGGGTGCCCAATGTCGACGTCCCCACTCATAGTTGCCGCGTACTGGAGGCCGCAGGTGAGCCTGGCCCTGGTGGTTTCTTAGGCCCCGATTTCGCGGGCGGTCCCGGTGTTTCAAACAGACGTTTGAATGCATTTTTGGGGGTGGATTGTGAACCCCTCTTCTTTCCTCCTCTCCATCTCGGTGGGTGGGTTAATTAGGTAGGGACACTGATGTTGTGTAGATAGGTAGGTCCGGAGCTGTGCTACCACGCTTCTCACTCCTCCATAGCTCGGCCACGCCCCCCCCCTTGTAAACATTTTAAAATCTAAATCCAGGAGGGCTATAGGTCGATATCTACTGCATTGGGAGGGGCCTTTGTCAGGCTTAGGGATGGTAACAATGTGTGCCAGTAGAGAATATACTGGTAGGGGTGTACCCGAAAGAATGACATTGAACACCGTTAGATGCAAGGAGAGAAGAGAACCTCCGGTAACAGGGCAGGGTGCAACTGTCCAGCCCAGGGGCCTTGCCTGATTTGGATTGTTTGATGGCGAAGTCAAGTTCCTCACTTGCAAAGGGACCTTTCAACTGGTCACGAGATTCTGGAGGGTGGAAAGGCATACCTGAGTCCCTGTTGTATGAATAAAATACATCCCATTTATCTGCGATTGAGGGTCGTTGGGTGACTTATCAAGATTATTTAGGGCTTCATAGAAGGTATGAAATTCATTGGCCATATCAGCCGGAGTGTAAAGTTTAGTCTTCATACGTGAAAGTAAATGGGGAATAAAAGTTTTTGATCAAGGGCCTCTAAGAGCTACCGGCACAAGTTTATCTGGTTTGTTAGAAAAGAGGGAACGTGCACATAAAATCGAACAGCTTTTTGCCAGATTACAAGCCCTAGAGGGGGTTCATACACAATCCTTGGCTCGGGCCCAGCATCACAAACTGGTATGAGTCTGGCAGGAACTCAATCAACTCCTCCTCTTCTAATGTATATTACCGAGGCTGGATCTCAAATGCTGACGATCACGCCCTCTTTCTTTCTTTCAAAGTCTTTTATTTGTTTTTTAAGAAACAACAACATATTTACATAAACAAACAAATCAAACAGTATTCCTCACTTCCCCTAAATTCCCCTCATATAAGTTAGCTTAATTAAATCATAGAAGGGGAGAAACAAAATTATATAGATACACACTTAAAGTGACATTAAACCCTCAGATTTTTTAACATAAACCAATACTATAATGTGTGCCTTACTGTAATCCATGGTTGTTTCCCTTCTCTTTGCTGCTCTTCCTTTTAAATTCTCATGTCTTCTAATGCTGGACAGAACTTCCCTTTTCAGCTCAGGGCCTCTTCCTGTAGTGCTGGCTCATATTACAAGCCTATGCAAACGGATACACAGACACCGTGTATCTATTCCTGAGACAAGGCAGTCTGCTGCAAAACAGAAGTTCTGCAGAGCATGAGAACAGATACAGATTTAAAGGGAAGAGCAGCAAAGAGAAGGGAAACAACCATGGATTACAGTAAGGCACACATTGCAGTATTGTTTTATGTTAAAAAATCTGAGGGTTTAATGTCACTTTAAGTACATTTATCACAAACCCACAAATATCCACCCTTTTGCTCAATACAATATTTTTACAAAAAGAAAAAAGATTACTATCGATTTATTATAGTGCGCAATTCATTAACATACAGTTTCCCGTTATACCCATTACCATATTATACATCTTTATAAAAGGAGGAAATAGTGGAGCACTAGTAAAATCCCAGAATAATTCAGCCCTTCCCTTCTTCACTAGCTTCATATATCGTTTCTCACGCCATTATAATTCATCCAGGGAGACCATACTAACTCAAACTTCCTTTCATTATCTTGGAGCCTACTGTTCATCTTCTCATGTATGACAATTTTGATTTAAATTGTTTAAAAGACACTTGGTGCCTTCCAGGCTTTCGCTATATTAATTTTAGCTGCTAGAAAAAAGAAAAAAATTAACCTGTCCTGTGCCTTACTAATCCCTGGGATCGGATATTCAACAATGCATATTGTGCTTCCCTTGTAACATGTACCCCCATATATATAAGCGCATATACCCTATTCCAGAAGGGCTTAATTTCTCTCCCGTTCATTGAAGGACACAGGGCAACAGGGCAACAGATCGTAGATCCTGAATGGTAGGGTATATCGCCACCTGCAGGAGTAGGACGCTAGGCACATAACTAAAAAGACAAAACAGCCTAGGGGCGGCCCCTGCTGGTGGCCCAACCCCTCACTTGCTGCCAAGTCTCCAGTTTTTTGCCTAGCGTCAGGAGTAAGGAGCTAAAAAAATTTCTCTGGGAATTTTTTTCTTTTCCTCCGTTTTTTTCGCTGTTTCTTCAAGCAAGTGTCACCAGGGCGACACGCTGGATGTTTTAGATCCTTGTAGTCTCCCCTGAGTGACCGACGAGCGCATGCAGGCTCTGCCGCGGTGGGTCAGCTGCGACTTTGGCTCCCTCTCGACGCCTATGGGTTCGTCCCGGTGGAAGTGCATATGACAGGTGGTCCTGGCCTTCCTGTCACAGCATT
>NW_017307604.1:349554-382562 GCF_000935625.1 Nanorana parkeri
AAAAGGATTTTACGGTGAGTACAAAAATCCTATTTTTTGGGCATTGCCACCATATATGATATATAGTACCCGGATGTGTACATCCTCTGAAACAAGCTGACGACACATTCGGGTAAATCTTAGCCAGCCTGGAAGGTACCAGATACCACCTAGCCATTACTTTATAATTTGCTTCTATCAGAGATATGTTGATTAACCCCAAGAAACCCCGCTTACAGCAGCGCTGCCAATCCTCCCTAAAAATATCAATTTCCAAATCTCGTTCCCATGCTGTCATATAAGGCAGTTTCTCCTGCGTCTCAACCAATAGAGAATAAATCAGAGAAACTCCCCCCTTTTGACCCTTGTCCCACAAGCACCATCTCTCATATGCCGTATTAAATTGTCTATCGGGCTACGGCACTTGCAGTGAAACCAGGAAGTGATGCAGTTGCCTGAATCAAAACAATTCCACCTGGGGCATATGTAAAATCTCCTGGCAGTACCCCAGAGTCAAGGGTCTGCGTTCCCTAAACCCCTGTGCTATACGGTATAACCCTTTGTCCTGCCACCAGTGAGACGTCCCATGATGCTGCCCTGGTGCAAACCTAGGGTTGCCAAAGATAGGTGCCAGGGGAGTGTATTCCGAGACAAACCCCCGACTCTCCCTCACACCATCCCACAGCGAGAGGGAGTGCGAGAGCGTCGGAGCCAAGACTGCCGGTCTCTGTCTCGGGGTCATCCACTTCAACTGATCAATCGACAGGCCCGAGGCAGAGAGAGGCTCCATCGAGACCCTGTCTGGCTGATACCCCTTATTATAGATCATCGAGAGCTGTGCAATTTCGTGCAGCCCTATAGTACTGATATAGATTAGGAACCCCCAGTCCTCCTGTTTGTCTAGAGTTGTGCAATACTTTCTTTGACAACCTGGCTTGCTTATGATCCCAAATAAATTTAAGCATACGTGATTGAAATTTCTGTAAATCCCGTTTAAGTACTGCAATAGGTAGAGCTCGGAAGTAATACAACATTTTCGGAAGAATAGACATTTTTATGGCGTTAATGCGTCCTATCCAGGACAAATTAAAGTGCTTCCATCTGGCCATATCTTCCTTTAATTGGCGATACAAAGGAGTATAGTTTCTGCTATGCAATTCAGGGAAAGATGCTGTAAGTTTGATTCCCAAGTATTGAACCGCATCATCGGCCCAATTAAATACCAAATTTTCTTTTACCCTAGACCATATATCCCAAGGGAGGTTCACATTGAGGGCCATAGATTTAGATGTATTAACCCGCAATGTAGAGAACAGATTCAATAATCTCAATACATTAGGTAATGTTACCAGGGGCGAAGTTATAAACAACAGCAAGTCGTCAGCAAATAAGGCGCATTTATGTTCTCTCGGGCCACATCTAACTCCTCTAATATTTACATTTTCGCGTATGGCAATTGCCAATAGTTCAATTGTCAACGCGAAAAGCAATGGGGAGAGCGTACAGCCTTGCCTAGTGTCCTGAGCTATCGGAATGGTCTCTGACAAGTATCCCTGCATCTTTATTTGTGCAGATGGATGGTCATATAATACTCTCAATATGCCCATAAAACGAATCCCCATTTTTCCAACAATGGAAATAAATAATTCCATGAGACCGAATCGAAAGCCTTCTGAAGATCCACTGATAAGAACGTACCATATTGAGAAGAACTCCCATCCCAGCTTGAATGTAACAGCGTCATGATGTCTACTGCCCTTCTAATCTGATCAGGGCCCTGACGTCCTACTATAAAACCAACCTGGTCTTTATGTATATATGCCGATATAAACGTTTTTAATCTATTAGCCAGTATTTTAGTCAGAATTTTCAAGTAATTATTTATCAAAGATATTGGCCTGTAGTTGGAGACCTCCCCAGGGTCTTTATTAGATTTGGGTATGACTGATATGAATGCTCTATTGAGATCCCGGTCTAAATGCCCTCCTGTCCTGAGATGATTAAAGAACCTCTCCATTCTCGGAATCAGAACCTCTGAAATTTTTTTATAGTATGCTATCGACAACCCATCTGGGCCGGGTGCCGACCCAAGTCTTGTCTGTTTTATTGCTAAGTTGATCTCTAAAGCTGTTATCGGTTCTTCCATAATCAACTTATGTTTTAAGGAGAGACCTGGCAGCATTATATCATCTAAAAAAACTTTCAGCCTGTTTCCCATTGCTGGCGTGTGTTCCCGATATATGTCTAGGAAATATGAATGGAATTCAGTGAGTACTTTACGTGGGTTCAGTGTATATGTGCCTCTCTGACAGCGTATTTTGGGCATTGAATGAGTCTTAATTTTAGGGGCAAGTTTGTTCGCTAAGAGCGTTCCTATTTTATCCCCATGCACATAGAATTTATTGTCCGACCACCTGATACTCTTCTCTGCTTTTGTAGTTAACATCAAATTTAGTTCTAAGCGGGTTTTCTCTATTACTTTTAATAGTTGTATCGATGGCGTTGACTTATGTACTTTAGACAATTTCTGGAGTTCTACATCTAACTCATTTATGTGTTTGTTTGCTCGTTTTTTAGTGTAACTAATTTATCTTCTAAGTGTCCCTTCGAGAATAAATATCTACCCCCTGGATCCCTAATCTCCATCAAAGAGTGAAAACTAGTCTGAGTGGAAAAACAAATGGCCACTCCCTTGGTCTTGTCTGGTGCATTGCCCAGAAAAAACTGCGGGTAATGTGTGATTATATATTTAGGTTGATAGCTTGCCGGGAAATGGGTTTCCTGCATAAACAAGATCCCAACCTTTAATGAGTGGTAATACTGGAAAGCCATTTTCCTCTTTATCAGGGAGTTTAGCCCCCTGGCATTGTCAGATGCAAACACTACTGGTGTCTTAGCTATCATCCAAACCTATTTCTTGGGTGAGTCCTTCTAAATTTAAGGTATGGGTCAATGGGGGAAAGTGAGCAGCCATCCACACAAAGAACATACATACAACACCTACTCAAAACATATACAAAACAACAAATTTCATGGGCAGGTCCCCCTCCCACCCATCCCATCTTCAAGGGTATTGACCCCATGTCAACACTCGATTTAACCGCCATCTCGTGGAGTACCGGGAATTCGGTCAAATCCAGGCGCACAACCGCCTAGTACGGTCAGGTCCCCGGTCCACATTATATGTTATTTACTATATATATACTGTGCCCTTTCTTGCTACTATAGCTACAAACCGAAGAGCAACATATAGACAAATAATGTATAGAGAAGGAAAAAAAATATGCATTCAATAAAGGGCAACACCCCTTCTAATTCTTTCCTCCTGGGGGGATGCTATTCTTCACTTTGATTTCTGCCACAGAGGTGATAATGAACGCTGTGCCCTATGTTCAGTCCAGCCCCCATTGTCCAAACGTGATCTTTCCCAGTCCTCAGGAAGTAATCCCAGCTTTCTCATCAGTTGTTCACCTTCAGCATATGTTGTGATAGAAAAAGGCTTACTCCGGAAAAAAAAAGTCAGTCTAAAAGGGAACGCCCATCTATATTTTATCTCCTTCGTTATTAGAATCTGTAGCAGGGGTTTCAAGGCACGCCTTTTTTGTATTGTTGCCGGAGAAATATCTGCAAAAATGTGAATAGCATGCCCCATAATAGATAGCTCTGAGCGTTGCCTCGCACTTTGCATGATCTGTTCCTTTGTATTGTAAAAGTGTGGTTTAACAATAACATCTCTAGCCTGTCCATCGAGTCTCTTGGATACAAGGGCCCGATGGATTCTATCCAGCTCTAATTTATGATCCTCTGCTTCAGGCAATAAATCCTTCATAAGGAGTTCCACATTCAGTTCCAAATCAGTCACTGTTTCCGGGAGTCCCCTGATACGGAAATTATAACGGCGTGATCTGTTCTCCATAGCATCAACTTTAGAAAATACTTCCTCCATTTGATACTGGAGATGCTGTATATCCTTCACATTTTGATTAGTGCGCGTTACAGTTTCGTCCAATTTTGCTTCTAGCGAATCTATGCGTGTACCCAACTCTTGGAGATCAGTTCTAATCTCAGTGGTAATCTGTTTGGCCATTTTCTGCAGCCCTTGTTCCAGCATTTCCGAAAATCGCATAAAAATGCTATTTTCCTCCATCCCTCCTCCAAAATTCACCTCAATATCAGCACTAAGAGGACTAGAGGGAAGGGAGGCCTGTTGTAATAAAAGCATATCTTCTAGTGTCCTTTCAATTAATGGAGACATTGAGGCAGGGGAGTGCTCCCTTCTAGATTGTTTACTCACCACTGCCTTCTTCGTAGAAGCCGATTTTTCTCTCTCTCTGTGCTGTATCGATCCCTCCACGAGGGCTTGGGACTGTAGCCATCTGTGTTTTGCTATTCACTGTTTTGGATCCCGCTCGGGGTTGCATGTCTTTTTTCTTTGATGTTCCCCCGGCCATCATGACTTGTCAGCCCGCTACGAATAGTCTCCACGGTTCTCCTCCTTACAGCCTCTGGTGCTTATCCGCTATCGGAGCGGGGACTCCATCCGCCTAGGAGCGAGGTTCACGGAACAGACATCCGAACGGACATCTGGCCCGCTGAACTCCGCGCATGCGCCTCATCGACCTCCGACTTCTAGGCCCTAGAGGAGGTTCATAAACAATCCTTGGCTCGGGCCCAGCATCACAAACTGGTATGAGTCCGGCAGGAACTCAATCAACTCCTCCTCTTCTAATGTATATTACTCAGCCTTCCCTTACCATACCAGCCATTCTTTAGGAATTCTCTTTTAGTTCTGTTAGAAACTTTAAGGTGAACTATGAAAAGTCAGAGATGCTTAACATTACTTTGCTTCCTCTTCTCTTCGTTCTCATTTTCCTTTCTTGTGGCAATCCTCCTCCCTCAAATACCTTGGAATTCAAGTCCCCTCTGATTTATCCCACTTATATGAACTAAACTACTTACCTTACCTTAAGATGGTGCTGGATCTCAAATCCTGACGATCACGCCCTCTTTCTTGGTTTGGAAGCATGAATGCGAGTTAAGATGGATATTTTACCTAAAATTTTTATATCTCTTTCAAACTGTCCCCATACACATTCCTTGTTTTTTTTCCCCCTTAAGCTGAAACACGTTTTGTTTGTTTGGAATTGGAAAACAGACCGAGATTAAACTATCGCCTTTTCACGATATCTGAATTGCAGGCTGGTGCTGGCTTGCTTGATTTTTTTCTTTTACTATAAAGCTTCCCTGTTGACCCGGGTGCTGGACTGGTTCCACAATGCGCCGCATAAACAGTGGGTCTCCTTGGAATTTTCGGTCTTGCCAGTTCATCCTAAAGCATCGCTTTAGGATGAACTGGCAAGACACATACCTTTATCCAGTTTGGGTGGTAGCACAGATTGGCCCCACCTTGTATATTCTCCTGCCTGGTGTTGGCATCATTCTCATACTCCTTTACAACTTTCCACTTTGCCTGGCCCATTGACTCGCCTACTGGACAATCCCCAATTTCCCCCTGGGATGCATGCTCCCTCTTTTTTGGGTTGGGATAGACAATTTTGGGCACAACTGAGACATGTCCTACGAGACAACTCCTTGCTCTCTTATTCGGCTGTGTTATCCAAATGTTCCCTAGACGATAGGGCCTGGGTATCATACATTCAGCTGACTCGATGCATACCCTCTCTTACCTTTAGTGGGACTTCTTCTTTTTGAGACGTCATGCACTGGATCTACTCCCCTGCCACACACCATTACCCTGTTATATAAGTTGTTTCTCTCTCAACATTCTTCTGCATTGCCTACTTACACACAAGCTTGGACTCAGGATGTGGATTCCGACTTGACTCCTGTCGATTGGGAAAAGGCCACGTCTTGCAAATTGCAAAAACACAACTTCAACCTGCACTCCAGATGGTACTTTACTTCAGTGAGACTACACCATATGTTTCCTTTGGTATCAAATACATGTTGGAGATGCCAACAATCTGAGGGTACCTACCTGCATGTATGGTGGTCTTGTCCCCCAGTGTGGGACTTCTGGGATGGGGTTTTAACTATATATGATAAGCACATTCAATGACCACTAGAAATACCCCTGCATTGGCTTTATGTTGCCTAGGTCGATCTCGAAGGCCAAGAAATCTGTTTTACGTTTTTTTCTTTTTGCGGCCCATCACGCTATTGCGAGACATTGGAAATCCGCCCTCTCTGTTAGATTGGCTGGATAACTTGAATGACATTATGTGTATGGAGGTAATGGCTGCAGTGGACTCTTCTTGCTCTGAATTGTTCCATCAGAGTTGGACGGCTTGGGTCCTATTTCAAGATTCTGACGTTTTCCAATCATGTTTGGTCATCTCAACTGGTTGAATACTTACACCCTCCTAGATTGTTTATGCCCCCCACCTACATGAAGTAGATCAATGATGGTTGATCTGCAGTTACCTTTTATCATTTTTTTTGCCTTTTTGCTTATAATAGGGTATTTCTGGTTACTCTCCTCAATTCTCTAACTTCTAGCTGCTCTGTTTTCTTTGTCTTGTCCTATGTGGTTTTTCTCTCTTTCTTTCTCCAACCTTTCTTTGATTGTCATGTCGTTGCCTGACTCATAGCGGATATATGCTAGACTCTTTTACATCTATGGCAATTCCATTGTCTTTTGCGTAAATCAATAATTTCTTGGCTGTAGAGACAAAATGCATATTATTACGGGTCACACTAAGTTTGTTGTCATTGCTTATGTAGGAAACAAAGAACGAAAAAGGGCGCCTCCATTGTGTAAAAATGTAATTTAATGTTAAAACACTTACAGCTTTAGGCTGTACTTACAGAAATTAAATGGAATAAAAGCATGTAGAATTCGATGGGAAATCGGAACCTCTAGCAGGGAGAGTCTGGAAAGATGTAATTCGCCAGCGTCCTCTGACCCTATGATTTCAACAGGTTTACGCGTTTCTGGGGCACGCCCCCTTCATCAGAACCTATGAAACACTCCCCTGTATCCTGCTCTTAAATCTCAGCATGGTAGATCACATGGAACTTTTAAACCAATCACCTGTCGCCAGATCATTGCTGAAGGCTCGTCCAGAGAGGACAGCTGATAATAGTTATTTAATTAGTCGTCAGCTTAGTCTAAATTCCGATTCGGTGTCTATTATAAATATCTGCATGGTAAAAATACAGATCTGGGGGAGATGCAGCACATCTCTAAACTTAAATGGAATCCGCTCAATATAAACTTACGATCTAAAGGAGATAGATATAACATTTCTCCTGATCTAAGTGAAGATCGCTCTATGGATCGCCGGCCGGCATATTAAACAGGCAGCTGAGCGGTGGATTCAGAACAAAGCATAGATAAACGGACTGCCCTTAGGGCTTTTTAGGGGACATATCAATTGTCTCTAGATGGCCTCCACGCAACAGAACAGGCAACAATTAAATCAATATAACATATAGATATAATTACAAATATAATTATAAATATAAAAGACAGTTTTACAAATTCCACTTTCAATGGTCTCTATAGTGATGTGATAAATGCAAAAGGACCAAGTGTAATGAATAAAAAACATATTGACACAGAATATTAATAAAAGTACAAGAAAGCCACATTGTGCTGGTACGGCACAACAATGTGTTTCATATGAGACATATATATTTTGACTAGTGATAATACGGCGGAATTCTAGCCGTCTTAAGTGGAGATCAGCCCAAAAACAAATAACATTTTAAACCACATTAAAAGGAATTGTATCTGTATTTAATAATTTAGATGATGAAATAAAAAAATAAAAAATAGTATTTTATTATTTTATTTTGGTAATGGCTTTTCTCAAAGCCATTGAATACACACTTACCCATAACTATTTTACATTCTGTCCAATTAATATTATGTCCAATATTTAACATGGTTCGGCAGGTGCAACTCGATCAAGATGACTATCCTCCCGAAATTGCTCTGCAGGCCCTGCCAGTGCGGCTACCCTCAGGGTTCTTCCTCAAACTGCGGCGTCTGTTCGGTGGGTTTGTGTGGGCGGGTCATCCCCCCAGGATAGGACGCCGACTTCTCTTATTGCCTAAAAGATGTGGCGGAGTGGGTCTCCTGGACATTCTCACGTACTACCGGGCGGTTCACTTGGCGCGTGCTGTTCACTTGGCGCGTGCTGGATGTGTAGCCGGGAGAGCACACAATGGGTAAAGATGGAAACGGGGGAACACAATCTGCCGATAGAGGGTCTACCATGGATCACAGCACCACACCCCCCGGTTCTGTCTTCCCCACCATCCCCCACCATTGGGGCGACTCTGCGCACGACCAGAGAGACGTTCAGGGTTACTTCCATTTCTCCATTCCCGTCCCCCATGAACCCTGTGGTGGAGGACCCAGACTTTGGCCCTGAGATGGACGATGCACGATTTAGGGGACTCCTCACAGCCAATAAGTTTCGCCTTCTAGACTTCTCATGCGATGGGACTTGGATCTCCCAAGACTCCATAAGCGCAATGACAACCCCCCCTCTGCCCGCATGGTCGGCAATGCAAATTCGGCATTTCCTGCAGTCTATTCCACACGTGGCCCACCCTAACCATGACCTTACACCATTCGAAACCATGTGTAGACAGGGACAACCGGTGAGACACGTCATTGCTTGTCCTGGGGGGTGTCCCCACCCCCCAGGACTATTGCCCACCTTACTTGAGGAAATGGGAGACGGAGTTGGGTCAGACATTTACAGACGAGCAATGGGTTAGAATCCTGTCACTTGTACACAAGGCTTCCGTTGCTAACCAATTTCAGGAACAAGGATACAAGATTCTGTCCAGGTGGTACAGGGTCCCCACGCTCCTCCACAGATTCAATACACTGGTGCCTCCCACATGCTGGAGATGCAACACAGAACGGGGAATGATGGCCCACATCTTCTGGTACTGCCCAGCGGTTAGACCCTTCTGGGATGCAGTTAGGGACATCCTGAAACAACTTACCATGGACGACCTGGGCGATCACCCTGCGACGTACGTTCTGCATATGACGAGCCACTCTATGGCCAAATACAAGCGATCTCTTACCATCCACTTGCTCTCTGCAGCCAAGGCCTGTATCCCACTGATATGGCGACAGCCTATCCCCCCCCCCCAACAATACACATGTGGTTTGAGAAAATGAATGACAGCTACCGCATGGAGGATCTTACAGCTTCCATGCGCTACTCCGAGGAACGCCTCTGCTCTACCAGGGGAGCATGGCTTCGCTTCAGATACTCGGACGTGTACAAACAGGCCATGCCTGATCAGGCTGCGGATCGGGGGGTTTAGACCCTGGGGGGGACCGGACCGCCACCATCTTGCTTTCTACCTGTTGCTATATCTTTTTCTAATCTCCTTTCTTTTCCTTTCTTCTACTTGTAGGGAATGAGGTAGACCATTCCCCATACTACTAGATAACCAGGATTGTGTGATCACGTACAATTCTACTGCAGTGTATACAATCACTCTGGGGTGATTAGACTGGAGATGCACTTCCCCACCACGATAGTGAATAATGGTGTACCACACTCTCCGTGGAGAGGTCAATATAAGGTAGGGGGCGCAATGGAACTGTAGGGTGTGAGGACCCTGTGCAGAAATGGGAAATGTTCTATTGTACCAAATTATGCTTATGGTAATGTGACTTGCATTACAATTTTGCGCTCCTTCCTTGTTCGAGATGCACATACGTTGTGACATGATTACAACTGACACCAGTGTTGGACGGACGCCCTGTATTGTCAAGTAAAATGTTGTACAATGCTGTTGTCAAATAAAGAAAAAAAAAAAAAGAATATTGCACAATCCAAAATGGCTGCCAAACCATGTGACCAATAGAGCAAAGCATATCCTCACACAGAAAGTAGTACATCTGTAGCTTTAGCGGTTCTGGAGATGCAGTTTTCTGAATAATTCATCAAAATTGTCACAAGAACCAAGATGGCTGCCCCTCCCAGTCCACATCTTTCGGACGTTACTAATCGGATTTGCCCCACTCAGTATACCCGCTGCTTGCGGTCATATTGAGTGTGGCACTAAAGTTAATAACGTGCTGGATTAGTCTGACCCAGGGGTGGACTGGGCTGGGGGCAGGGGGGCAATTGCCCCCCAAGCCTCTCTGATACCTTTGCAAGCGCCCCCACCGCCTCCGTAAGCATTTAATCTCTCCCATCTCGACCGCTATGCTGCTGCAGCGGCCAAGAGGGGAGAGATTAAGTACTTGCGGGGGGCGTTTGCAAAGATATCAGAGAGGCCCGCAGGGCAATTGCCACCCTGCCCCCGGGCCTAGTCCACCCCTGGGTCAGACTAATCCAGCACGTTATTAATATGAGTGCCCCACTCAATATGGCCGCAAGCGAGGGGCATACTGAGTGGGGCAACTCAGATTACAATTGCGAGGGGGCGAGTGGAAATTTTGAGGCCTGATATACATCATATGATGCTTTTCATGTATGAGGGAACAGTTCTCCATCCCATGATTGTTCCCTAAAGTGTTGCAACTCAGGTATGCAGCCTGCACAGCTTGGCTTTGGGGAAATTGTCTTTCAAACTACAGATATTGAAAAAATCGTCATCACATATTTTGATAACTGATTTTAAACTATTATAATCTGTTACTGGTGAAGAAAGACACTAAACTTAATAAACTATAGGATAAATGAAGTAATGATACCCACAATATTTTGGATGAGGATTGGGAGGAATCCATACACACTATTCTGCCAACGATCATTTCCTCCAGGGACAAGCTGATACCCACACAATCTGTACTGTATTATACTTAAGTTCAGTTGTTTAACCACATTAGGGC
This sequence comes from Nanorana parkeri, assembly GCF_000935625.1. Taxonomy (NCBI): domain Eukaryota; kingdom Metazoa; phylum Chordata; class Amphibia; order Anura; family Dicroglossidae; genus Nanorana; species Nanorana parkeri. Next base: position 360,374 of record NW_017307604.1, read on the forward strand.
CGCCATACCTATATAAATGTCTCTGTCCTGAAGTGGTTATACCGGGATTATACCTGCTGCAGCAGCATCCATGATCTTGGTATTGTTTTTTTTTCAGCCTTCACAAAGAAGTGATCAGGCGGGTCACTTGTATGCTGCAAAAAAGTGTGCCCCCTCCCCCTTCCCCCACCAGCTATCCCAGGCTCTGCTGTCGGCCATGTGGCACCAGCAAGGTGGGTCTCTTTAGCTTGTTCATGTTGGTTATGTGTTTAGATGAAGCACTGAGATCTTGAGGAATTCTAAATTAAGTTCTACTTGCTTAGAAGAACATAACATTTATCAATACAGCATTGTGAAGAAAACAGAAAAATAAACTTTCTGTGTATTATAGATTACCATGCATATAGAGACTAACATTGCACTACAGTGCCTTCCACGACTCAAAAGACAAATTACATCAGTATATGCTGTTGTATTTCCAACACCACTTCTCAACAGCATATGCGTTACTGTATGATGTTAGCTTCTCTCGAAGGAAACTGTAACGATCCTTTGACAATGGCTTGGCGAGTGCATCTGCAGTCATTTCTTCTGATAAGCAATATTGAATGTCACTAATGGCTTGCTCTTTAGTGTCCCTAAGCAGATGATACTTTACGTCGATGTGCTTGGTTCTAGGTTTGACCCTTTCTAAATTGTCAGCTTTATACATCCCTGGTTATCTTCAAAGATTGGAATAGGGTTTGACATATGTACTTCCATGTCCATTAAAAGCTGGAAAACCCATATTGCTTCTTGATGTGCTGCTGCTACAGTATGTATTCCGCTTCAGTTGAGGAAAGTGCAACAGTTGCTTGCTTTCGGCTAGACCAACTTATGGTTCCTTCCCCGTATTAGAAGATGTAACTGCTTGTGGATTTGCGGTCTGTGCAGTCTCCATCCCAGTCAGCATCCGCATATCCAACTAGTTTTGGATTTGTTGCTCCTTGCAGTCTTAGCTTCATCTGAATTGTTCATTTTAAGTATTATATTATCCTCTTTACTGCGTCCAGTCATGCTGATAGGGTGCTGCAACTTTTCTAGAGTATGCTGTCACAGTGGCAATCTATAGTGGTTTTCCGATTACCCTGCTGTACATGTCATTGTTGTGTAGCATGTTTTCTGGTTCATTGCTCTTTTGGTAGCCTGGTGGTAGGTGTTTTACTTCCTTTGGATTTTGCATGTGGAATTATTCCAAAACTTCTGCTATTTTCTGACTTTGGTTGAGAAGATAGCTTCCATCCTTGTCCCTCTCTACTTGAATTCCCAGGTTGTGACTGATTGTCCCTAGCGCTTTAATTTCAAAGTTGTTATGTTTTAGTTTGTGCACTCTTTGATTATGTACCCCTTCCTGTTCAAATCAGGCTATAATGTAATCAACATAAATTAGGATGTATATCCATCTGTCGTCTTGATTCCTGGAATAAAGACAGGGATCCGTTTTGCTTTTTGTGAATCCCTCTTTTGTGAGCATTTAATTCACTTTCACATTTTTGCAGATTACTTGTGTCCATAGATGTTCTTTCGAAGTTTACTGTACACACAAGGTTGTGTCCTTGCTCAAACCCGGGAGGTTCTCCATGTAGAGATCTTTCTTGTCTCCATATAGGAAAGCAGATTTAACGTCTAGGTGTTTCACTTGCCGGCTGCGATGCGGAGGAGTGTTCTGACGGGAGCAAATGTTTCATTGTAGTCTTCTCCAAATCCCCTTGTATTTGTGGATATTTTCTTCTGCGTCGATCTTCACCTTGAAAGTCCATTTGCTTCCTATAGTTCTGCAATCGGGGCAAGTTCTGTGAGTGTCTAGGTTGTATTTAATTGGAGTGATTTTACTTCTGCCTTTCTCCATTGATTGGCTTTGTGTTTTGGCAATTTTTCTGTCTTCCCACTATGTCTTCTTAGCAGTATATGCCAACTTGCAGGGTTGTATTCCCTTTGTTTCCCAAATGGATCCTCTAATTTCAGGTTGTTCAGCAGAATTTAAAATGGAACTTGACTTATCCATTGTGAGTTCCACCTCTTGTTTTGACTCATGTGTGGCTTCACTTTGCTCACCTTCCATGCTGGTTCACTGGCCAAATTCACTTCACAACTTCCCAGGATCATTGTTTCTGGTGATGGGCTCAAATTGAAATAAATGCTGCAACTTATAGCCACTGTCAGTCTTTGTGTGGAGCTTTCTATATCCCTTACTTTGTTCACTATAGCCCACCAGAATACCTAATATGGCGGTGCTTGCCAATTTGTATCACTTGTTGTTGGGAATATATGCATATGCTTTACATCCAAACACTCTAACGTGCCCTAGGCTAGGCGTTGACCCATGCCACATTTCAAATAGAGTGCTTTTAACCACTTTTGATGGTAGTCTCTTCTGTAGGTATGTGGCAGTAATGACTGCTTCTCCCCAGTACTTCTTAGGTAGGTTTGCATCCGACAGGATGCATATGGCCATTTCTATAAGAGTAGTAGTATTACTTTTCCAATTTGCTAGGAAGACTTTGTCCTTTGCATTGAAATTAATTTCTGGGAAAAAGGTTTCATCGGTAGTCATGTGGCTTGCACCTAAGTCAATACATTACAGTGGGACAAAAAAGTATTTAGTCAGCCACCAATTGTGCAAGTTCTCCCACTTAAAAAGATGAGAGAGGCCTGTAATTGGCATCATAGGTAGACCTCAACTATGAGAGACAAAATGAGAAAACAAATCCAGACAAATCACATTGGCTGATTTGGAACGCATTTATTTGCAAATTATGGTGGAAAATAAGTATTTGGTCAATATCAAAAGGTCACCTTAATACTTTGTTATATATCCTTTGTTGGCAATGACAGAAGTCAAACGTGTCCTGTACGTCTTCACAAGGTTGGCACACACTGTTGCTGGTATGTTGGCCCATTCCTCCATGCAGATCTCCTCTAGAGCAGTGATGTTTTGGGGCTGTCGCTGGGCAACACGGACTTTCAACTCCCTCCATAGGTTTTCTATGGGGTTGAGATCTGGAGACTGGCTAGGCCACTCCAGGACCTTGAAATGCTTCTTACGAAGCCACTCCTTTGTTGTCCGGGTCCTTTGCAGAGAAACAGCCCCAAAGCATGATGTTGCCACCCCCATGCTTCACAGTAGGTATGGTGTTCTTTGGATGCAACTCAGCATTCTCTCTCCTCCAAACACGACGGGTTGTGTTTCTACCAAATAGTTCTATTTTGGTTTCATCTGACCATATGACATTCTCCCAATCCTCTTCTGGATCATCCAAATGCTCTCTAGCCAACTTCAGACGGGCCCGGACATGTACTGGCTTAAGCAGGGGGACACGTCTGGCACTGCAGGATCTGAGTCCCTGGCGGCGTAGTGTGTTACTGATGGTAGCCTCTTTTTAAGTGGGAGAACTTGCACAATTGGTGGCTGACTAAATACTTTTTTGCCCAACTGTATCTGCATGGTATACTGTTCTGAGTCACTTTATAAGTAGTGCTTTATGATGTGCCTGCAGTTGCCTTTATATATGCCTTAGCTCTTTCTCTTGTAGGTTCCTCTCGCTTTCGTTGCTCAGTTTTCCAGATCGGACAGTCCTTTTTCAGGTGACCAGTCTTTTTACAGCGAAAACCCTCTCTGCTTTCTTTGCTTTGTGCTTTCATGCTTTTCTTTACTTCTGTCATATTCATGGATTCATTTTCCTCTGGCGTATTCTAGTGTTAGTTCGCGTTCAGGTCTGGTTTCTAGAGTGTTAATAAGAGGACTGTATGACTCTGGAAGGCTGCATAGCAGTAATGCCACCACGTGGTTATCTTAAATTTCCTCTCCAATTGCACGTAGCTATTCCACAATTCCCGGCATGACATGCACGCATTTCCTGGCCTTTTTCTAGCCTCATATAGCTTGCGTAGCAGATATAGTTTACTGTTTAGGTTTGAACGCTCATTCAGTTTTTATAATGCAGTCCACATACCTTTAGCTATATTCTCTTTTCTTATGTGGATAAGCTGGTTCTCTTCCACTAGCAGACTTATGATTGCTTTTACTTGCCTGTTCTTCTTGTTCCGTTCCTCCGAGGATCCATTAGTGGGTCTGTCTGTACTCAGTATTTGCCACAAGTCATCTTTGCTTAACAGCATTTCAAGCTTGAACTTCCATAGCTGATAGTTGTTATTGTTGAGCCTTGCAATTGCAAACGTCATATCTGAACTGCTTGCCATCTTTTAGTAGCTTAGATGCGGCGCTTGATGACTTGCAGTGTTCTGCTTAGTGCCTGGGCCATAACCTTTTGAAAACAGAGAAAAAGAAACTTCCTGTGTATTATAGACTAGCATGCACATAGAGACTAACATTGCACTACAGTGCAATCTACAGCTCAAAAGACAAAGTACATTAGTATATCACTATATACTGTTGTATTACCAGCAGTTCGGAGGGTAAGCAGCACAATTCCAGTGGGTGATCTCCACTCTGCTTCCTGACCCCACTTTAAAAGCCATCCACCCCCAGGCACACATGCGAAAATGTTTTTTCCACACATATTGTCGTGAATGTCCAAGTGAGAGCAAAACGTTTAGCACCATGACTCGCTGTTAATGGTAAAGGCTTTTAAAACATCACATATGGGCAATTTTGAATGCTGTATTTTTTGACATTTCACAGGCGCACACAATTTTAAGACTTTACATGTTTGGTATCTCTTTATCCAGCATAACCCAAAAATTGGGTATTGCATTCTGTTACTTTGCACTAAAATTAATTTTAGTGCATTTTTTCCAAAAATATTGATTTGTTAAACATCGGTGCAAATATTGTGCAACATAAATTGCAACCAGCATTCTATTGGGCCTTTATTTATTTTTTTAAACATATAATTGTTGGGTTTAAAGCAGTTATCTAGCCAGAAATTCCAATTTTAACTTGTGTGCAAAAATTTAAAAAATGCTTTGGGTGCAAGTGCTTAAAATAGGTAAGATAACAATGTCTAAGGACCACTGTCATAAATGTCAGGGGGGCAGGGGAGACTTCCTCCCCTGTCCCCCTGAGACTCCCTTTTTTAAAAAACATTTTGGCCACAAGTTACTAATTTTGTTATTACAGGTACTTAATATACCAAATATCTGCACTTGACTGTGTGCCTCTTGGATGTTTTCTCTGATTACCCTACAGAATTTCCATACAAACCACTCATGTGATTGAATTAATGGATTACACTTATCCAACCTCGGCACTCCACCTGTTGTGGACCTGCAAGTCCCATGATGCATTCCAAGATTCTGACTGCCAGAGGTATGTCTCACAGGCTTGATGGGATTTGTAGTTTCACTACAACTGGAGTACTCATTGCTCACTCCTGCACTAGTCAATGATGTTGTTCCCTTGTATTGCCTGACTTGTGAGGCAAGGAAAACACAAAAGATACAGTGGAGTGGATCGATGAAATACGGACAGTGTCAGGAGCGCTATTAAATCTTAGAGTGTGGAGTCTGGGTGTCTATGGCAGTGTCACAGCACACAAGAGGGACTTACGATTAGGAGCTCCCCTGTTGTCTATGCGACCATCTCCTTGGACAGATCCTGGCTCGAAGGGATGTCTCCGGTGGTGTGAGAGGCTGATCCAGAATGGATGTGCAACCGTATGGCCGCCCACGTACTCGACTGGCCGGGCCAAACCGCGTTGGTCAGGAACGGAGAAAAAGGGTGAGGAGCAACACGCGGCTGAGGGACGCCGTGTGTCAGTGATAGCAGTCGGGCTATGGTCACAGGGGTACAAGAGTATCGGGTGTCTCCGGAAAAGTGGCTACACGTTTCGAGGGGTTACTTCTTTATCAAGCCTCAGGGTGCACCCTGAGGCTAGGGGTTACCTCTTTATCAAGCCTCAGGGTGCACCCTCACAGGGGTATCAGGGGTCTCCGGAAAAGTGGCTACGCGTAGAAAAAGATGTACACCCGCGCAACGCGTAGCCACTTTTTCGGAGACACGGTTGACACGGTTGCACGCCAGAGGTAAACCTAGGAGTAGCCGGTTACATTACCCGGTAGTCGGGGACTTCATATCGGCGACGGTCCCGGGTGTATTCCGGAGACAAGAGGGGTGGGAGCCGTTCCAGAGTCGGGCCACTCATCCGCGATGGTCCCGTGAATGCCGCGGGGACCAACTTTAGGTTGCAATGAAACCCGGTAGGCACCGGCGTGTTGTCATCCGTGGGGTTCTTCCTGAGAGCGTGGGGATCGTTGCCGACTGTCAGCCTTTTTCCGGGTAGATCGTGGGCCGCGTTCCCATAGCGGTTGCAGGCGTCGTCTCTGTTGGGCCTGCGGAGCCAGCGGTGGGATGTTGAGCATGTCCGGCGTAGTCAAGCGTAGGGATTCCAGCAGCGGACCCGCTTCCTCCGGAGTGGCGAATGAGTACTGACGACCATCATAGGCAAAGTGGGCCTTGAGGGGGAAGCCCCACTTGTATTTGATGCGGTGGTGCGCCAGGGAGTTCAGGTATGGTTTCAGGGCCTTCCTCTTCTGAAGGGTCTGTGGAGCCAGATCTGAGTATACTTGATACTTGAAGCCCTGGAACGTGAGGTCACGGCGTTCCCAGGCTGCCTTCACGATTTCCTCTTTAGCTCTGTAAAAGGTCGGCTTAAGGATTACGTCTCACGGTGGTCCCTCCGGTCTTTTGGCGCCCAAGGCCCTATGCACCCGATCCATCTCCAGCCTTTCGACCCGGTAGTGCGGAAGTAGTTCCTGGAACATGGCCGTGACCGTGGCATTCAGGTCCTCTACATGTTCAGGGATACCGCGTAGGCGGATATTACCGCGCCTGTTCCTGTTCTCCAGGTCTTCTAGTTTAAGGAGGGTAGCGGAAAGGTCAGTTTTGACGGAGTCTAAGTCCTGTTCATGGGATTCCACAATACTGACCACATCATCCAGTTTACCTTCGATATCATTGATCCTGGATCCCAGTTCTTTGATATCGCGTGAGAGCTGTGCCGCCAGTTTGTCAGTGGCGGTTCTCAGCTCCTTCTGTAGCAGGATTTTGAAGCGATCTAGCAGATCAGAATCTCTACAAGCCGGCTCTGGTTGATGGCTCGGTACAGGAGAGGATGTACTAGCGTTTGAGGCACGGTCGGCGTCCGCAATTGACTCCTGCGAGGATGGCTGTGAATTCGGCCCTGAGGGAGACGACGCCATCTTGGCTGGAGAGCGCGTCGAAGCCGGAGTGTTCGACCTGCGGCAACGATTGTGGGTATTGTTGTAACTCCTTCTCATTTCTGGTCTCCAGCCGTTCCTGGAGTTGTGCCACTAGTCGGGCAGGTAGTGGGGCACCGAATAAGTATCTAGCTTGTGAAGTTCGTGTCCGGGTGTAGTGGAGCCAGATTAGATTGCGGCCATCTTGGTTGGCTGCTCACTAGCGCCAAACCCTCAGATTTTTTAACATAAAACAATACTGTAATGTGTGCCTTACTGTAACCCATGATAGTTTCTCTTCTCTTTGCTGCTCTTCCTTTTAAATCCTCATGTCTTCTCATGCTTGGGGAGAACTTCCCTTTTGCAGCTGAGTGCATCTTCCTGTAGTGCTGGCTCAGGTTGCAAACGTACACACAGACACCATGTAGCCATTCCAGAGACAAGGCAGTCTGCTGCAAAACAGAAGTTCTGCCTAGCATGAGAACAGATACAGATTTAAAAGGAAGAACAGCAAAGAGAAGGGAAACAACCATGGATTACAGTAAGGCACACATTACAGTATTGTTTTATGTTAAAAAATCTGAGGGTTTAATGTCACTTTAAGGGCCTTGTATGACTTTAAGGGGGAATCCCACACACGTTTTTTTGTTACCTGGGGTCTCTCCTCAATGTTCCTACCAGACCTTGAGGGCCTGGTACGACTTTTTTTTTCTTTACACGGGGTCCCTCCTAAATATTGTTACGAGACCTTAAGGGTCTGGTATGACTTTTAGGGGAACCCTATGCTTTAAAAAAGAAAAAAAATGGTCCCTCCTAACATTCCTACCAGACCTAAAGGGTCTGGTATTGTTTGGGAAGGGGAACTGCACACATTCATTTTTCTTTCTTTCACAATTCATTTTTTTTCATCAGAAATGTCAATTTTGCTGCAGCAGGTTCTATACATCGTACAGATCCGCCAATTTACAGGCAGTTTATGGGGACCCCCCCCAGGCATGATACTTGAAGGAATTTTTAATTTGTATTACCCTTTAAGTGATGTTAAAATTGTGACGGACTGAACCGTCACTGGGGCTGCTGGAGGAGCCTGAGGGCTAGCCTCCTTCCTACGGACCACAGACCTAGGGCTGCAGAGATTTATTACCCGGAGAACTTTGTGTGCTGTGTGTATTTCCAGTTAATATTTTATCTGGGGAGAGCTGGTCACTATGTGCCAGATTAGGGTGCTTTGCCTTTCGTTTGACAACCAGTGCAACAACTGTAGGATCATTTGCAGAACTACTACTATTGGGGACACTAGTGCACTAGAATCCAGTGATGTGTCACGCAGGTATTTAAAACCCTGTAAGATTTGATCTCTTAATCTAATTAGCCCCGGGGAAGTCTGCTACCTGACTATGTCCTGAAGCAAAAGTCTGTCCCAGAACCAGAATGTGTCTCATAGAAGATCCAGGGGCGGTATATAGGTTGTGTGCAATTGATTCTATCTTCTGGTCAGTTGGTTCCTTTTGGGGGCTCCTGTCCATTGGTATCACCATCACCTTGCTTAATGTAGTTATGGGTAGATCTGCTACAGGTGGAGCAGCCCATTTTTTAATATGGTCCTCTGCAAAGGTAACTGAAAAATATTTTGGCCAAAACAAAAGCCTTGTTTGGATGTTTCCATTTCATGTAGTTGAAAGAATGGTGTGAAAACATTTAAGCCTTGCGCCCACCTTTGCTTGTTAAAGGCCTAAGTCATCCTAGTATTCTGTCTCTTTATCTGAAGAGTCCTCTATATTTAACCACCTGCTGTCCTGCCGTTGTAATTAAATGGCCGGACAGCGGCTTCTTGAGAGCGGGTGGGCGTCTTTAGACGTCCCATCCCGTCCCGTTCGTGCCCACCGCTAGGCGGCAGGCATGAGCTGGAAATCGGCTTTGAATGTAAACAGCCAGCGATGGCTGTTTACATACAAGCGTTCGGGCGTCTGTAGAGACGACCTATCGCTTGTAATATGCGTGCGGGTGTGCGCCCCCTCCGCTGCAGAGTGGTCAATTTTGAGTGTGGTAGTTTTTGCGATGTAGCGGGTGTGCGCAATTTTAAAGCTTGACATGTTTAGTGTCTATTTACCCGACGTGACCCCGTCTTTTATATTTTACCAAAAAATTGGGTAATAATAATAATAAATGTTTTATAACATAACAGGGATAACAGGTTTTTTAGAACAAATTTGGTATTTTTTTCATTATAGTAAAAAAAACAAAAAAAAACGTGGTGATTAAATACCACTAAAAGAAAGCTCTATCTGTCCCAAAAAATGGTATAAAATTAATTTCAGTACAGCGTTGCATGACGGAATAAATGTCAGTCAAAGTACTGCAGCGCTGAACACTGAAAAATGGCCTGGACAGGAAGGGGGTATAAACACCCCGGTCAGCAAGTGGTTAATGTCTCACAAACTATGCAAATTAACAAAGTAATTGCTTCCTTTTCACAAGGGAGAGAAGCCATTAATCTGTCATGCTTAGTCATGGAACCTGAGGATCCTTCAGCCAACTCGCCTACCATTTAGATTCCAGAGTTGGCCTTTAAATGTCAAATACCTACAAACAAAGAGAATACTAGAGAGGGTGCAAATACTTTGGTGTGTGTGTTTTTTTTAACAGATATTATTATTTTGTAAATTTTAAAACTTGTTTTTGGTTATTTTTTTAATCTATCTAGGCATGATGGAACATACCAAACGCCTGTTGCGAGCATTTTTTGAACTCTCACAAACGCATAGAGGTAAGAACTAGTTAAGCAGTAACAAGCTGTACGTTTTATAACATGGAATTATCCAAAATGTTACATTTGTTTTTTTTCCCATACATGTTGCTGGGTGAGATATAGAAGTAGCATCTCGATGATGATCAAGGAGGCAAATAGACATCGTTCCAAAAAATATTAATTGTTATAGGTAGCTAGAGATGATATTTGGATTTGCTTCATTCATGGGTTCTATGCCACTTCTTAGGCAGAAGCAGAGGATTTTGGCCAAGTTTGCAAGCATGAACATTGGGACAGCTGATAAAGTAGAGCCTTTTGCCCCTTGTCAATTAAATCACAAGATCCAACAATCTAAAGGAATGGATAACCCAGCCCCCTGCAGTTTGTTAGCATAGAGAGAGATAAATTGCATATGGAGAGTTATTGTAGGCCTTTTAGGCAGATTACTTGAAGTACTGTACATGTTTCCTCTTACTGGATTATATGTAAATAGCTACATGCTGTGTATGGTAAATAGATAGAGGAATCTAAACTGAAGTGATGTATACAGAGTGAGATCAGTTTTATAAAAAGTGCAAATCTTTATTAATTCCACTCTAAAAATTATTCTGAGGGGTGATTAAATATAGAATAGAAAATGAGCTTGTATAAACAAAAGAAGCAGAGAATGGAATGCTTTTCACTTTAAGAGAATTTCTTGATCGTACGGTACATGACACAGGCAATTCATAGGCATCTGGGTAATTTTTATGTATCAACTGGCCAACTGGCGACTGGACACTGGTCAGAGCTGTGAGGACACTCAAATAACCCCTCCCACTCCAGGAAATCCTCAGTTTCTTGCTAGTATCCTTATGTGATGGATGTCTCCTCTCTTTCGAGGGAGATGTGTGATAGTTTAGTTGCCTTTTGTCTGCGTTTCTTCAATCAAGAACTTTTTGGCTGTGCCTGACCATGGCGCCAACCTCAAAACTTCCAGATCAGTATCCCATAGCAGCAGCTTTGACGACCATTCCCAGACTCCACAGTACTAAAGCTGTGGGGCTAGCCTGTAAAGTCACTTTAGGGAATGGATCTTGCATTAGGCACCCAGCATGTTGGTTTGGCTGCAGGGTGCTATACAGGTCCAGTGGCATATCTGCACTGGTGTGACCCATCCCTGAAGACCCCCGGGAGGGTAAGTTGGTCAGTCATCTGACGTGAGCAAAGCCAAGGGTCAGTGAACATTCCCCATTTCCTTCATTGGATGCATGATGCTACTGGTGGGGAGAGTCTCTTTCCCTATCCTCCTCCTTTCCCAGTACCCCTGTTCTCAATGCTAGCCATTTAAAAATGTGTGTTTTTTTTCCAACCAGATTTTTGTGTGTGCAGTACCTTCAGTTTGCCCCTACACTTCCACTATCTCTGTTCAACAATATTTGGCTTCTCCTGTCCACATGCCCCAGCTATGAGACAGGAGTCCTACCAACAGAGCTTGCTCAGTATGCCACCAGTGGCCATCTTGGTAATGCATGCTGGCTGGTATGGCAGCCATCTTGTTACTCCCTCTACAGCAGAAAGGGATTCATCTTTGCAACAGGGAGGGAGCAAACTGACCTTGTCAGCATCTGACACCATCCACAGCAATAATATTGTCTGAATTGCTAGGGACAATGGAGACCAGGGAGGGGGGACCCTCTTTAATCCTCTGGTGCCGGTGTTGTGAGTACCTTTTGGGGCCCCTCGCCATGGCAGACATTACTGCTAATGGGAGCTGGCGCTTACCTGAGGTTTTCCTTAGGCATACTGCTACAGTTGGTATACATGTTAGTCCACAGTTTAGCCTGCTATATCAGTGAGAATACTAGAGGGGTGTTGATTCACAAAAAAAACGTGCATGCATTGATGGAATTCAGCATAGGGAATGGCCTGCTTTTTCCATGAATGAGGCATAGTCTGTTTTGTTTGGCCGTTAGAAAAATGTAGTTTGCCAATTGCCATTGGGGCCAATTTAGTTGTGGTATTTTGTAGTGAGGATAGATGCCAAGTATCTTTTGGTATTGATATGTGAACGATAGTATAAAGGAGCCTATACATTTTGGACCAAAAGGAGGTCTGCGAAAGAGCAGGTCCACCAAATGTGCATAATGTCACCCACTGTGGGGCACCCTTCGAAAGCAGGTATCATGGTAGGTTGGTTGTAGATGATGGAAGTTGGGAAGAAACTAGGTACCATCTTGATAGTACCTTGTAGGCAGCTTCTTGGGTTAAAATATTACGAGAGCACCTGGAAATTGCATCCTATATGGAAGACCAATCCTCTAAAGGTTTAGTGTGATGGAGGTCGCGATGCCAATTCGCAACATATCTATGAGTGGTAGTGGAAGGCAAGGAGTTGAGCTGAGAGTACAGTTATGAGATAAGGTTTGGGGATTGAGGACGAATTTTTGAGACAAATGCGTTCAAAGACGGTAAGAGGGCTAGAACCATCTTGACTCAATACGGTAGCAGGGAGTGAACCCAATGTCTAATTTGAATATAACGAAAGAGTTCCCGAGAGGGAGGTTGAGATTTGGCCCGCTATAGCTTCCCACGAGAGTAGTTCTGAGCCACGCAAAAAACTGTAGACAGTGGTATAACTGTGGGTGTGCCACCAGGCAAAAGCGGAGGGACTCCCGAGTGCCGGCTGGAACATAAGGTTCCCTAAAAGATTAGTAAGGGGGAGATGTGGGGATATTAAGGACCCAGGGGATGGAGGAAGGAGACACGGCATATGGAATTTACAAAAAAGTCCAAAGGGGAGTGGATTAACCTGCATATGGAGGGTAAAGATGGATGCAATATGTGCAGCTTCATAGTATTTTACTAGATCAGAGACTCCCAAGCCGCCTTGGTGGCGGTGACAAATCATAGCCTTCCATGCTATTCTAGGACGTTTGTTGTGCCAAATGAAAGACATAAGATGATTGCATGGATCGTAGAGCAAAATGGGAAAAAGCAACGGGAAGGGTCTCGAAGAAGTAAAGCAATTTGGGAAGTAGGGTCATTTTGACTGCATAGACACGGCCTAACCAGGAAATGGGCAAGTTGGTCCAAGAAGATAAGAGGTTTTTCGGGGAACAGAAAAGGAATATATAGTTTACTGAGTATAGGGAGTCATGGGAAGAGGAAAGAGGTATTCCCAGTTAAGGAAGAGATTGTGGAGTCCATTCATCATCATCTATGTCCTGCCATGAAAGGGGGATATTCAAAGCAAGAGATTTAGAGCGGTTGACAACAAGACCCGATAAGTTCCCAAAGGCCTCCTAGACAGAAAAAAGAGAGGGTAAGGATATTAGAGGGTGGGTAAGAGATAGGAGAATATTGTCAGCAAGCAAGATGATTTTAAAGGGAATGCCCGCAACTTTCACTCCCCGAACAGAAGGGGTATCCCAAATTGGCATAGCCAGAGGTTCAATAGCCAATTTAAATAGACTTGGGGAAAGAGGGCAGCCTTGCCTCGTGAGATAAGGAAGACTTCGGAGAGGTGACCCATATTAATAAACTGCGCAGAGAGATTATGGTACAGTGCAAAGACCCATGTACGAAAAGAGGGTCCGAAGTTCCATCTCGTCAGAGCATAATGCAGATATTCCCAGGATAACGTATAGAACGATTTGTGACTATCTAATGATAAGAGGAAACCTGGAAGTGACCTCTGTTGCATGAGATGTACTAAGTGGACCACCCTCTGCACATTGTCCCCAGCCTGTCGAGAGGGAGTGAACGCAACCTGATCCCCGAGAGAACACAAAACTTTGTTCACACTGTCTGCTAGGATTTCCCCAGAAGTTTAATATTTGTGTTTAGTAAGGATATTGGGCGGTAATTGGCAACATCAATGAAATCAGCAGGTTTCGGAATCATAGCTATACAGTATTTGCGGAAAGTGATGACGGGTGGAGGAAGGAACCTGATTTCATGGTATTAAAAAGGCGCGTAAGATGGGGAACCAAGATGTCTTTAAATTTCTTGTAATAGAGATTAGAGAAGCCATCCAGACCCGGGGATTTATTTGATTTAAGAGAGGAAATTGATGCCAAAACTTCAGTGTCAGTGATGTTAGATTCCAAGGAGTCATGGACGGCAGAGGAGAAGGAGGGGAAAGTGAAGACCCCGAAAAAGGTGATCAGCAGCAATAGGGTTGAAGGGAGAGGAAGTAGCGTAAACGGAGGCCAGGTGTTCCTGAAATAATTTGACAATATTAGATGGATTAGCAGTAACCTGATCTGAGGGGTTACAGAGTTTGACCACGTGCTTGAGATGGTAACATTTTGAGTTGTTTGGGACCAGGTTTAGTTGTGCGCATGTAAAAGAATTGTTTATTCCAGCGCAACTCCTTCTCTGCTCTGTCATTCAAAAGTAAGTTAAGTTCCAATTTAGTAGAATCCACTTGGGTTTTCAAAGTCGCAGAGGGCGATGACATCCAGGTGCTCTCCAAATCCGACAAAGTACTGGTCAGTTTAGCTATTCTGCCATCCCTGGTCTTTTTAAGAAAGGACGCCAAATTGATCAGTTCTGACGGTGGCCTTGTGAACCTCCCAAAGGGAGACAGGGGAAGAAACGGAGCCCATATTAAGCTGAAAATAAGACATCAGAGCAGAGCGAATATTCACTAGCCACCAGTTGCCCCACCTAACCCTTACCCTGCTCCGGCCTTAACTCCGCCCCTAAATACACCCTCTTAAATAATCTTATGATAATTCTTATCCTTTGATAGTTGCTGCTCTTAAACGGCAGATTAGGGATTGCTGCTGCAGGAAAACGCAAGTTACTGACACAGGAATCTTAATCACACCTGAAATATACTGTAGGTGTGAATGGGGCCTAATATACACATATACTAAGGGTGCCCATACACCTGACGATTATCGTACCATAATCGCGGGTGATCCCGCGATCGTACGATAATCAGCAGGTGTATGGGCAGCGTGCGACCGCTTCTACTGTAAGGTTGTACGACTTTCTTCTTCCAAGCACGCTGGAAAACCTGCCGAAAATCGTATGTTTTTTGGCGGGTTGGTGGCGTGGTCGAAAGACGAATGCCGCATGGGCCGGTGTGCGCAGGCGCACACTGCCCGCTCAGCACTGCAATCATCGGAAGCCCTCCCCCTCAGCGCGGAGGGCTTGCGATGATCGCAAGGCAATCTGCCTGTCCAAGATGGGCAGATCGTACAAGTTTTTAATGACCTTTACAACCATCGCACAACGGAAGTCGTGCAATGGTTGTAAGGTGTATGGCCAGCTTAAACCACAATAATACACTGCTCAACAATGTTACACCCCCCCCACCCCCCTGCACAAATATAATAATAAAATTCCCCCCGCACACAAAAAATAATACACTCCCCCCCGTTATAAGCCCCCCCACACACATAAATCCCAGATAACCAGGGCACAGATCCTGCTCACAGACCTTTCTTTCGGCCGGAGCTCAGAATTGTCAGAGCTCGGCCGAAGGAAGCCAGAGCTGACCGGAGCTGCTCTGCGGTCTGCATCCGACACAGATACAAACCGTGGAGCTGCTCCCGCAAGTCAGGTACGCGGTCTGCGATCCTGTGCCTGACATGTCAGCTGGCTGCGGGCCACATAGTACCGGCTTGTGGGCCGGAGTTGGTCCGCGGACCGGTACTTGGAGACCCAAATTTCCAGCCCTTTTGGGCCCTGCTGTAGGGTATATCGCCACCTGCAGGAGAAGGACGCTAGGCACACCACAAAAGACAAAGACAGCCTAGGGACGGCCCCTGCTGGTGGCCCAACCCCCCACCTGCTGACAAGTCTCTAGTTTTTTGCCTAGCATCAGGAGTTAAAAAAATGTCTCTGTTTCTCTGTTTTCTTTTCCTCCTTTTTCTTTGCTGTTTCTACAAGCAAGTGTCGCCAGGGCGACATGCTGGATGATTATAGATCCTTGGAGTCTCCCCTGTGCGACCAACGAGCGCATGCAGTCCCGCTACGGTGGTTCGGCTGCGACGGTGATATCTCGACGCCTGTGGGCTTTTTGGCCTGGTGGGATGCATATGACTGGAGGTCTTGGCCTGACAGTCACAGCAGCCCACACAGGCTGGTGGCGCCGCGACTACGGTCGGGGGCGTTTTCACGCCATTTTCTGCACGTCCTGAGGTGAGGTTTCCCCTTCGTGCTGCTAGAGTCGGGCAGTGATACTGGGGGAGTTCGCTTGGTATGTTATGTATGGACCTGTGCTGGGGACGTGCGGGTGGACCCTACCTAATGGATGGCTCTCTGACTGACAGTCCCCCGTGTGGGCGACGTGCTGTGAGGGTCCGGGTCCTGTGGCGGGGGCCACAGCTTAGTATTACACTGGGCCCCTGTCTGTCTCTCTACCCTCCTCCCCCGTTCCCCATACCTCATGAATGCAATGTGGGTTGTAAGTCGGTGTCGGCCGTCTGCTGGACCCTCTGTGGCGTTACCTCTACATGCGGGGGCTGTGTGAGGGTGTCTGAGGTAACATGCGGCCGAAAATCGAGCCCCCGACCTGAGTTGCGGCCTCCGGAGGGTTCGCGGATGCCATTTTCGTTGAGGGCAGGCGCCCTATTCATCAGCTGTCACTTCCTGTGGGGAGTTCTGGTGCCTGGCATAGTTCGGCCGGGCGGAAGGGGCGTTCCTTTCCTCAGGGTAGATCGACTAAAGTAGTCACTCGCACTCCATGATATTAAAGTCAATGCTGTTTATTGACTGAGATAACACACATCTCCTTAGCGACGTTTCGAGACCATGCGGTCCCGTCCTCAGGCAAACCGAGAGACCTTTCCTCAGGGTGGCTGTCTGCAGACCAGACATGTGCAGCTCTCCTCCGAGTCGCTCTGCTGTGGTGTTTTAGACGCGGGGGTCGTGAGTACTGCTGGGGTCCCTCTCTGCCTGTGACAGTCTCCTGTTCCTGAAGCAGTGGGGAGGTGTGAGC
This sequence comes from Nanorana parkeri, assembly GCF_000935625.1. Lineage (NCBI taxonomy): Eukaryota > Metazoa > Chordata > Amphibia > Anura > Dicroglossidae > Nanorana > Nanorana parkeri. Next base: position 377,236 of record NW_017307604.1, read on the forward strand.
GGAGTATCATGGAATGCAGGAACGCACGTTACCTTGCGAGGGCTGTGGGCTGCTTTCTGCTGATTCCCCTCATTCCCCCATTTTTGTGCGGCCTGTACGCCGGCGCCGGGGTCCTTGGTGGGTTTGGGAAGTACCGCGGGTACTGCATTGTCCCTTGAAGTTTTCTCTTCTGCCATGGATGGCTTTGTGACGCACATTGAACGCGCGCTGACGCTTAACGTCCGTGGCCTCCATACACCGTTTAAGCGACACACCCTATATAGGGAATTGAAATCGCTAGACTGGGATATAGTATTTCTTCAAGAAACACATATAACTCATACTTCTCATGTTAAACTGTATTCCCGTCAATACCCCATGTGGTACTACAGTACTCTTACCATCTAGTCAGCGCAGTGGCGTAGCCATCGGACTGCACAGACGTCTCCCACTCAACCTCCTCGAATTGAAAATAGACTCTGCCGGGAGATCCATATTTCTACGAGGGGTGATAGGTCAGCGGATGTACTCCCTGGCGAATATATACGGCCCAAATCAATTCCAGACTTCGTTTCTAAATCATGTTTTTAAACTCCCTTGCAGAATTTCAGGCGGGTATAACGATATTTGCGGGGGAACTTAACGTCCATATGGACCCGTCCTTAGACTCCTCATCTGGCGGCTCGCATACCGCCCATAGACAAATTTCTAATCTTAAAGGAGAACTATGGGTTTAAGCCTTTTCCCCATAGTTCTCCTTAGGGTAACGGGAGGACACAAACTAGCGTCCTCCCATCACCCTAGGCTCAGTATATCGCGAGCTGTAGCTCGCAGTATGCTGAGACGCCGCAGTATACCGCGAGCTGCCGCTCGCAGTATACTAAGATGCCGCAGCTGAAGCGGATCCCGACAATTGTGCCGGGATCCGCCCAGCTGCATTACTGACAGCTGGCTCTGCCTATCTAGAGGCTGTACCCGCCCCCCCCCCGTTGGCAGATCGGAGCGGGGAATCCAGCCCCTCCCCTGTCACGGCAGAGAGCCGTGACAGGATCGAGAGGTGAGCGAATGCCGGTATGTGTTCGCTCACCTCCCGATCTACTGATCCGACCTGTGACAGTCTCATTGTCACAGGTCGGCTAGAACTATGAGGTGAGTGAAAAGCACTCACCTCATAGTTCTCCTTTAAGTCACATCTTCACAAACTTCAGTTTATGGACACTTGGCGTACAGTGGGGCAACAAACTATTTAGTCAGCCACCAATTGTGCAAGTTCTCCCACTTAAAAAGATGAGAGAGGCCTGTAATTGGCATCATAGGTAGACCTCAACTATGAGAGACAAAATGAGAAAACAAATCCAGACAAATCACATTGGCTGATTTGGAATGAATTTATTTGCAAATTATGGTGGAAAATAAGTATTGGGTCAATATCAAAAGGTCATCTCAATACTTTGTTATATATCCTTTGTTGGCAATGACAGAGGTCAAACGTGTCCTGTATGTCTTCACAAGGTTGGCACACACTGTTGCTGGTATGTTGGCCCATTCCTCCATGCAGATCTCCTCTAGAGCAGTGATGTTTTGGGGCTGTCGCTGGGCAACACGGACTTTCAAATGTGTCAAATGCCCACCTAGTGGCCTGTATTCCTAATTTATGTGGAATATTTGTATATAGTGACACAACATCTATAGTAACAAAGATGAAGCTGCCACTATCTCCAAATACTGCTAGGGAGTTTATTACATCTCTGCTATGTTTTAAAAATGATTTAGTCTCAATAACCATAGGCTGAAGAAAGAAATCAACGTATTCACCCACCCTAGATAGAAGGGATCCAATCCCACTAACTATGGGTCTCCCCGGGGGGGGTTTTTGATTTTTGTGCATTTTAGGTAAAAAATATATTACAGGAATTCTACATACTGAGGGGATTAAATAGCTTCACTCTTTTTTATTTAAAATATCAATTTTTAACCCTTTGTTAACTATTCCTATCAGTTCTTTTTTATATGCATCTGTGGGATTTCCTTTCAGTTTAATATAAGGTCCTTCTTCTGCTAGGATTCTCAGCATTTATTCTTCATAAAATGTTTTGTCCATGATAACTACCCCCCTCTCTTATCAGCAGGTCTTATAACAATATTCTTTTTTTCTTCCAAGCTCTTAATACCTTCACTAATAAATTCTTTGTCCCTTCGTTTATCTACCTTCAATTCTCTGATATCTTTCTCGACTAAGTTCTTAAAAACTTCTATAAAATGGTTTGAATACATTTTTGGATTAGTTGTAGAATTATTTTTCAGGGGAGTGTGTTTATACCCCTCCCTTATCCCTCCTTGATTCGCTCTCACATTTGGTCCGGGTAACGAGGAGAAATATCGTTTTAAATGTATTTTCCTTACAAACTTGTTTAAGTCTATAAAAAAATCAAATGTATTTAAATTCTTAACTGGGGCGAATTTTAAACCAAGATCTACAACCTTAGTTTCTTTAGGTGTAAGGTTTACCGAACTAATATTAAAAATCCCTTTTCCTACCACCCCCTTCTCCTATGGAGTGGACAGAGTATTCAGCCAATGGAGAGGTATTAATAGAACTAGAATGATCTCACAGAATGAGACAAAATGGATCTATATGCTGGATACAATGTATCCTAGAGGTTTCAATGTTGAATTGGACCTCAACTGTTTTATCAGTAACAGCTGAGGGGGAAATCACTGGAGATTGATATATAAGTCCTTTGTTTGCTATCCACCTTCCCTCTTTTGGAGAGTGAAGGATATAATAATTTTTAGTTTCCGGGATAAAAATACGAAACTCTGCCTTGCTATCTTTAGGTTGCCATGCTGGCAAGATGGCCAATATTATGTTAAATGTGAGGTTATTATGCGATTTATTTATCAGAGGATAACGGTATATTTCATGTGTGGGCCCATTAGATTTAAATGGCATAGAATGACATCTGATGGGAGGTTTGGAACATAGTTTCTGATTTCTAATGGCGAAATAATAAGGTAATACACGTAGGGTAACCTGAAAACCCAGGGGTTTATGTTAATTTAATTATGGGTCTACTAGTTTCCAATGACATATAGTGCTGACTGTAAGATAATGAATATGTGTTAATTTGAATACCTATCATGAGGGGTTAATGCTAATTTATGTTTATTTATGAGCCTAAAGATCCCAATGACCTATAGTACCATCTAGGGGGTTGTAGATCTCGAATCTCATATTATACATGTTTTTATAGTAGGATGTTTTTAGTTAAGGATTTTCTAAGATACACATTAGGTAATAGAGATATGGTAGATTCGTATATACGGACCAAAGGAAACTACCATCGGGATATGTAAATGTGATATCTGGGTATGCAAATGTGGTATCTAGGTTTGCAAAGGTGGTATCTGGGTTTGTATCTGTGGTATCTGGGTAAATATAAAAGGAGATAGTCAGTGTGTATGCTACCCTTAAGAAAGTCCATTGGATGAAACGCGTAGGGGAGGAGCTACACGCTGACGCTAGTGAATGGAGTGGAGGAGACAGAGCTGAGCTCATACAAGCCGATTTTATGTTTTTACAGCTCTGAAAAACTCTTTTAAATGTAAGTGTTCTGGTTTTTATAAATAAACTATCATCTAGCAGTTTTACACTATGTGCCATCTTGGTTTTCTATTTTGAGCGGATAAGAGAGATTTGGGAGAGACATCGGGCAGACTCATCATTTTCAGCTGTTGGTGATTCAGTGGTGAGGGAGACAACGGACACCAGAGAATTTTGCAGAGCGTTTGAAGACCACTGGGTGGTCAGAATTATCTGGTGAGTGTGCTAGTGTTTGTGCACCTGGAGGTGGATCACTGGTGATTAATTGACGAGGAATTGAAGCACAGAAGTCACGAGTGATTGTGGAACTTTATATACAATGATTATTTGACTCACTGATGTAAAGAAAGTGAACACAAGGATTTCATCACATTTATTTTTAATCACATCAACTTTGGGAATATTTTTATATGGACTATATATAAGTTGGAGTGAACATGTTGTATAATTGTCACTAAGTATATGCACTTAGAGTTTTATAATATTAAAGATAGCGCAGTGTCTTTTGTTTAATATATTGTGGGAGAAGTTTATATAGCTTCTCTCTATCTCTGCAGCTGTCAATAGAGTGTTTTTGAGTAGATTGGGGCAGAGCACTATAGCGCGGATAATCATTTGTTTTGCTGTTTTGCTACATGAGGTTATACAAGACTCCTGGCTTTATTACACTGCAACAAATGCAAAGGTTTGGTACCAGACCTCTTGATAACTGGCGGTATCGCCAGTTAAATCACTTCGTCTTCTCTCTCCCCAACCGCTCAGATCTCTTAAAAACCTACATCCGTTGGAGAACCTACTGTCGCAATCCTACCCTCCATCACATGGCCCGTGTATCCAAACCTCTGTTTTTAACCTTAGTGTGAGACAAGTTTTTCTACATGCTAGCTTGTGAGTGTGCCAGGAAAACTTTTTGCTATCCATCACATGGCCTGTCTCAAATATATAAAACTTTGCTTTCTTCTCGGACACTCCAAGACCCACTATATATATCACACTGGGAGGCAGATCTGGGCACCACCCTGACTGAACCTCAGCCTTAACTTTTCATCCTCCATCAGCACATACGTAGTAGAGGCCTCATTCAAACTGCTTGCGAGGTGGTACTATACGCCGGACCGCCTCCACGCAATACACTCGTCCCACTCTTCAGAATGCTGGAGGGGATGTGGCCTCGCAGGCACCCATGGTCATATATAGTGGTTCTGCCCTAAGATCAAACCTTTCTGGCTTCAAGTTACTTTCCTCATTGCCTCTATAATGGGGCAACCTTCTCCTACTGATCCCTTGGACTTGCTTACTTCACCTGTCGGATACACCGCCCGCAAGGTACAGGAAATCCCTGTTGCCGCACTTACTGAATGCTGCAAAGTTCCTCATTCCTAAATACTGGAACACTTCCATGGTACCTTCAACTACAGAATAGATACATAAAGTGGACTACTTATGTCTAATGGAGGAACTCACATTGGCGAGACTGGAACGCACAACCTTGTTTGAAACCATATGGTCCCCCTGGACTGCCTTCAAAGCCACTCCTCTATACTTACAACATGGCCGGTTAACTAACTACCACACTGGAATTCCTGGATTAACATGCATGGTGTAAACGATGTTGACCTATAAGCTGTCTACTAGAGTACTAGAGATCTTAAAAACTAGATACAGCCGTTCACAAAAAGGTAATATTGTTTGGACTGTATGGGCTTCCGCACGTATACTCGCACGAATACCCCCCCCCTTATTC